>NW_026057579.1:17592633-17753874 GCF_023721935.1 Panthera uncia | reverse complement strand
TTTTTTTTTTTTTTTTTTTTTTTTTTTTTTTTTGTTTAAGTATTGGTGAAATGGTCCCATTGGAAAGGCTTCTAAATAGGCCTCTCCAGGCAGGACTGCGAGCTCAAAAATCTTTGTATAGTTTTGAAAATTGAGGAGTAGTTCTGCTCTGAAGCATCTCTGGTGGTGTTTTCTGTTGTTTTGTTATTTTACTGTAATCCAAGCCTACAGTATTTGCACTAAAGAAAGCTTGTTAGAAAAAGCTTGCTGCTATGGAAGAAAGAACATATTAAACCTTTTTTTTTTTTTTTTTTTTTTTTTTTTGGTTAGCTTTCCCCCTTTCAATTGAGTAGTTTTTGTAGAATAAAATGATTAAGATTGAAGAGCCTCTGATGGTTGGTTTATTCCATCTTTTCTTCCCGTCTCTCCTGTCCCTTCTCTTTCTTCTAGACTTTTCTACCTTTGGCCTTGGGGTAGAATTGGTCTCTCTGGTGGGTGGGCAAGGCGGGGAAATGGCCCTCCTAGGACCTCTTTCTGCAAAACGGTGAGGTGGGCCTCTGGCCCCGGCTCACAGCTGCCCCCATTTCCTTTCTCCTGCTTCTCCTCTCGAACCTCCCCCAACTCCTCCCAATCCTGTTCCCCTTTCTCAGGGCCTGATTCTCAGCTAGCTGCCAACTACTGCCAAGGTGTGAGCCAATAAAAGTTCAAGGTGCTGTCCCTTCCTGGAGGTATTTTGTTTGAACAGGTTGGTCCTGGAAACCCACGAATCTTCAAAGAACCAATTAAACGTGTCGCGAACGTTGTCCAGGTGGTCGAATGAGATCACGTGTGGGAAAGGCCTCGGAAAACAACTGAGGGGTGCGCCTAAGTGGATGATCACATCTCCAGATTTTCTCCCTGAAAAGACACAGGTTGTTAGGTGTGAAACTGAGAAGTGTCAGCCCAGACCCCATTGCCCTGTAGACCAGGAAACCCCGGGGTAAATGGGCAACATCTGTTTGGGGCTGCTTATGCCTTGCAGCATAAGTGCTAGGGTGGCCAGGCTGTCATTAGTTAGTGCTTGTGGTTGGCAGCTGGCTGAGAATTAGCCCCTGAAATTACACAAGGCACTGCAAGTCTGCTTCTGACAAGCTCTGCATGCAGGCTCCCTTCTCTGGAGGACCCGAGAGCAGCGGACCGTGAGTCAGAAGGGCCTGCCCTCACTACTCAGTGGTGTTGACTTCTGGAGAAAGCCATGTAACCTCTCTGAGCCTTAGTCTCCTCCTCTGTGGAGGGGGAGGGTCATGATAGTATACTCAGAGCACCCACACCACAAGGATTAGGGTAGCTCCCCCTTTCCGTTTTGAGAGGGCCCGCGGCATTAGGGGACGGGGCACTCCCAAGTCTCAGCGCGGGACCTCCGGGGGACCTCCTCTGCCCCAGCAGACACCACAGAAAAGAGGTGTCTTCCTGGACAGCGAATGTGTCCCTTGGCGGTGTAAGTGTCAGATGCTGGGAGTGTTCACACGGGCTTCCGTAGGCTCTGGGGACTACGCCGCCCAGAGAGAAGCCTGTGCTCACGTGTCTACGCGCACCTCTCATGCCCAGGCACTTCCGTAACACCTTTCATCTTTCAATAACACTTGGAAATCTACTTCGTTTAAATTCCACCTCTTCGCCCACATGGCAATTAGAGAGGTCGATGATTGCCGGGCACTTAGGAGATGGAGTCGTAAGCAGTCCTGCCTCTTTGGGCGCCTCTAAATGCCTTAAAAGCATCCAGACAGATCTTCAGTCTCTTGTTTGTTTTTTGTTTTTGTTTTTGTTTTGAGAAAAACCAAAAGGGGCTGCCACGGTTGGGTCCCTAGACCTACCTCTGTCAGGGAACTTTTCAGTCACTGCTAAGTCTAGGCTATCCTGGTCCAAACCCGTTGGAGTGGCCTGGGTTATGGCAAACTGTACTGACATCTCCAACAAAGTTGGAGTTTCAAGGGTTAGGTAGAGGAAGGATGTGTTGGCGAGAGATTCCTGGGACTCCCCTCTTTTGTTGGACCTAGAGTTCCCCAGGTGCACAGAACTTTGTCACCAGGCTTTCTTTGTTCATTGCACTGCCACTACGTGAGAGAGAAGGAATTTTTCCGGAGCCGGTATTTTCCAAGACGTTCGGCAGCATTTGTCTCTTGGGCTACTGAATGACACCCTGTATGTGAAGGCATGTGACAAGGTACGAAGTGCTAAAATCAGGAGGAGACGTAAGTGGTTAAAACCCATAGACCTTGGTTATAAAGTTGACTAAGGCAATCTGATTATAGTTCAGCCACTGGGCTCTGGGCTCCAGTGCCATGCTTGAAATGGAAAGGTGTGATTTCCCTTTGGGCCCCACGCATTTAAAGGACGGATGGGATATTTGTGCACGGGCAGCTCAGGCCTCGCTGGCCCAGGGCCCCAGCAAGGAGGAGGGCTGATGGCCTCCCCTCCGGGTCCGCCTCACTCCTGATGCGTGACGCTGTTCTTACATCCTGGCAGAAGGTTCCTCCTTGGACAAGACAATGAAAGGACTGTTTCCTGAGAAACCGTGAGCTGTTAGGACAAGTCCACCCACCCCTTTTACAGTCAGACGTTGCCTTTGCAGAACCTGCCCCAAGTGGAGACAAACTGTTAGCCCACGACTCTGCCCCGTGGGCAGGCTCCTCCCCCTTCCTCTCCTCTGGGCGCTGGTGGACAGATGGCCCAGCAAAGTGTCCGGGGCTTGATCCACCCTCTGTGGGTTGTTGCTGCTGGAAAATTCCACTCGTTTAAAGGAAAAAAATAAAATCTGCTTTGGGCTCCACCTCTGGAGCTAGAAAACTCCTTAATCAAACTAAACACCTTAACAAGCCCCAGTGTCAGCCAAAGGAGAAACAGATGAAAATGCAAACCCTCAGCAGCGTTTGGCCTGGTTTGTAGTGGTATCTGTACCGGTGCTCTGCAGCGTGTCTCCGAGGACGCTTTGAGGACGTGGCCCTGCTTGTACACGGTGGGACCCCATTCCTTATCCAGAGGTGAGGCACAGGGTGCTGCGGAGCCTTCCATCTGGGGCTGTTCTAGAATACAGCACTGCCTTCTCTTGTAGGACCTTCAGAAAAATATTCAGTATTATGTAAGTGATATGTGACTTTTGTATTAAAGTGGAGTCCACATAACCTAAAAGTAACCTTTTTATTAAACAAATTTTTTTAATAGTTTGTTCATTTTTCACAGAGCACGAGTGGGGGAGGGGCAGAGGGAGAGAGGGAGACATAGGATCGGAAACAGGCTCCAGGCTCTGAGCTGTCAGCACCGAGCCCGACGTGGGGCTTGAACTCACAAACCCTGAGATCGTGACCAGAGCCGAAGTCGGATGCTTAACCGACAGAGCCACCCAAGCGCCCCTAAAAGTAACCCTTTTATTTAAAAAAAAATTTTTTTTTAACATTTATTTATTTTTGAGACAGAGAGAGACAGAGCACGAACGGGAGAGGGTCAGAGAGAGGGAGACACAGAATCTGAAACAGGCTCCAGGTTCTGAGCCATCAGCCCAGAGCCCAACACAGGGCTCGAACTCGCGGACCGTGAAATCATGACCTGAGCTGAAGTCGGCCGCTTAACTGACTGAGCCACCCAGGCGCCCCTAAAAGTAACCCTTTTAGAGTGAACAATTCAGTTGCATGTAGTACCTTCACCGTGTTGTGCAACACAGATTCCTGTCTAGTTCCAAAACATTTCATCAGCCCAAAAGGAAACCCTGACCCATCAAGCAATTGCTCCCTGTTCCCCCCCCCACCCCCCCCGTTCCTGGCAAGCACCAATCTGCTTTCTGTCTCCATGGATTTATAGCTAGGCAGTACTTTTCAGAATCCCAATGAGTCCGTTTTCTGAACTAAAAAAACCATCTTGAAACATCAGCACAGAAAATAAGCTCATATATATGGATAGCAATATAGTTTCCCCCTTATTTTAGTGTTTTGTAGATTTCAGGCACCTACACATTCATGGTCTCGTTCAGAAGCCCGAGAGACAAACGTTACTGAACGTGTTGGAAATTATCAGCTCTGGGAGAAATTCCTTTTCCCTTACGCAGTGGTGTGTCTGGTATACTGGTGAATACAGTCACTACCTTGATCCGCTGCACAAGGCATGCGTTTGTTTCCCAAGTAAAGATGGAATAAACCTGAAAAGACAGACTTTGTTCCCTGATGAAAACAGACATCCTTTTCACGTTGTAAACACGGGACACCTGCGTTTAAATTAATTTTCAAAATGAATGCGTAGGTGGAGACTGTCGCCACCATATTCCTACACATATGAGGGAGAAAATATCATCTGCATTTAAGGATATTTTTGTGTCCCTACTAAGTGTGCGGCACCATGAAAGTCACTATCGGGGACAGAGTTGCATAGGACACTAGTTAGACGAGTGTTTTGTAGAAGATGGCTCTTGGCTTCACAGGCAAACGTTTTCATTGTTCATGTGTTATCGATTAACTACCAACTGGAAGCTTCCTTCAAGGTTCGAGTCTGGTGGGGGTGAAGTGTTGACGAAGGCAGGCATTCCAGGAGCTGACGTTCTGGGGTTCAGCCTGTGGCGGGTGGGGGTTTCAGAGAAGAATCCGCAGTGGAAGGGCCCTGGGCCAGAAGGAGGGCATGTCTGTACGAGAGGGAGCAGTTGGAGCAAAGACTCCTGGTGAGGGAGGAAAGTGGGGGGCAACTTCGGGGACTGGAAAGGAGTCCCCAGTATCTGGAGCATGGATTGACTTATGGGGTGATGGAAATTTAACCTGAGACCCCCAGGGCCTTACTGACAGGCTCGGTTCTTTTTATCGGTCATCAGGCAGGCAATGTGCTCGCGCTGGGGAGATAGAGGTGATAAGGGAGCACGTGCCTGTGCACACACGTGCACGCACACGCGCTCACACTCCTTGCCATCGTTAATGAGGGGAGGATCAAGTAATTATGGAGTGTCTTAGAGAAGACTTATAAGGTGTCGCAGGTGCAGGGACCACTGACACTTTCCCTAGTCTAGGAAAGCTTCCCAGAACTAGGGGCTTTCAAGCCAAGATCCCAAAAGTAAGCAGAAATGAGAGCTTTTATTTTGAAGTATGGGGAGCTGCAGAGTGGTTTTGAATGGGGAGTGACACAGTGACAGTCACACTCAGAAGTTGAATGCATTAGAATGCAGGACAGGGGTGGGCGGTGAAGGGGAGAAAGGAAGCCGAGACAGGGGGGGTCCCTGAGGAGGCCCTGCCCAGAGCCCAGGAGACGGCCAGAGCTTGCAGTGAGGTCAGAGAGGCAAGAAGGTGCTCCTGGGGATCCAAGACCTCTGGTTGCAGGAATAAAAACCAGAGGAACAAGAGGGCAAGCGGAGGAGCTGGGTGGGGAGGCACGTTAATTCGAGGAGGGTCCAGGATTTGCAGGTGCACACGCTCTGCTGAGTGCGAAGCCGGGCCCGCAGCTTCCAGATTCGGGATTTCCTTCTGGAGAAAACCAGCCAGGCTTGCAGATTGGTGCCGCCACCAGTTCATGGCTCCAGCCTGGCCGGAGCCTCGACCCTTTGTGCTCCTGGCCAGTTCTCTCTCTTGTTTCCCAGAAGGGGTGCTCACGCTGCCTCCTGTCTCTCCCAAATCTTCTCCTACCACCGCACTTACCACGGATGACATCACGGCCACTTGGCAGAAGGCGTGTGGGCCATCCATAGGGGATCTCCTCGCCCTGCCATCGCTAAATCGACAGCCTGCCTGCCACCTTCCCTCCTCTGCCTGCTTTCACAGAGAAGCCCCAGGCTCCCTGTAGTGTCAGCTCCAGGTCTTACATGGTCCTTGTGCTTGGGGAACCTCGTGAGCCAGTGTCCTCCCCTTCCTATTCTGTCCTGGACCTTTACCTCTCCAAGGGGCCCTTCCTTTCCCATCAGCGTTCAGCGAGGTTAAGTCTCACCCATCTTAAAAGTGCCAAGAACCAGGGGCATCTGGGTGACTCAGTCGGTTAAGCGTCTGACTCTTGATTTCGGCTCAGGTCATGACCTCATGGTCGTGAGATCAAGCCTCATGTCCGGCTCTGCACTGGGCACGGAGCCTGATTGAGATTCTCTCTCTCCTTTTCCCTCTGCTCTTCCCCAGCTTCTGCACACACACTCTCTCTTTCTCTCTCTCTCTAAAAAAAAAAAATAAAAAATGCCAAGAACCTTCCTAGACCCCTCCTCCAGTTTTAGCTTCCTAGTCAAGGAGAGCCTCGGAGGAGTTCTCTCCACTCGCTGGGCCACTTCCTCCCCAACTCACCCCCTGCAGCTGGCTGCCACCCCCACGGCCCTGACACCACTACCCTGTGACCAAATCCCACACATCACAGCCTGCATCTCCTTGCCCACTGCACAGCGGCCAGCACCGCTAACTGCTCCTTGGACGTGCCATTTTCTTTGCTTCCCTCTTCCTGCCCATGACCCTCATCTCTGCCTCACCGCCCGTCTCAGTGCAGGGCACTGCCTCACCTCCTAACTATGTTTCAAATCTGAATGTTCTATCCAGCCCCACTGCCGCCATCCTGGTCCCCGCCCCATCACCCCTCCCCGGCGACAACTGCGGCCACCTCCCCTACCCCCACGCTGCTGCCCAGACTGCTTTTGTATGTTCAACACTCTGCTTCCTGCTGCTGCAGGTTCCGGGGCCCTACCCCCAGACGGATTATGTTAGCCTCCTGCTCAAAGCCCACCCTAGAGATAGATCAGTTAGGATTCCTTTCAGCTGCCTGTGACAGAAAATCCAAACGAACAGAACCTTAAACACACCGGGTTTTATTCTCTCCTATAAAAGTCTGGAGCTGGAGTTTAAGGGCTCGTCTCATGGTTCCATGAGGTTGTCAGGGGCCAGGGCCCTCCCGCCGTTCTTTCTTGTCCGATCCCAAAGTGTGACCCTAAATCCCATGACCCAATTTTCAGCAACCCCAGGCCATTACATTTGCTTTCCAAGAAGCAGGATAGAGGAATGGCCCCTTTTATTTTGACTCCTTCCCTGAAAAATCTTAGGACGCTTCTGTTTCTATTTTATTAGCTAGAACTTACAATCCTGAGGCCAGAGCTAGGTAGCTGCAAGGGAGTCTGAGATACACAATCTTAAATACAGTCTTAGTAATAAAACGAGGGGCTATGTTCGTAAGGAAAAAGGGGAGAATGGATACTGGAGTAAACAACTAGCTGTTTCTGCTGGAGTCGGCCCTTTGGCCACCCCAAAATTCATGTGCTCCCCTCTTCCCATGTACTGAATTATCTCCTCCCCTCCCAGGGGAGACCATCCCAAAACCTCATGCGGATCCGAGCCCAGGATTATCAGGCGATGTGCAGTCCTCTCCGTGGGCTTCAAGTTTAGCTCGACGCGAAAACAATAAGCTCAAAGACGCCACCCTACACCAGGTGGAAGGGGGACGTGGTAATTGCAGCGAAGACCTCCATTCAGAAAAGGGAAACATGGGAACACATCAGGCCCTGGTTTGTAGCAAGCATCCAGTGCTAATAGGCTGGAGGAGTAAAGACCTCCCTCCTGAGCAGTGGAGTTAAATTCTTGGTTAGCCCCCTCCGGCAGCCCCTTTTCTGTTCATTGGGAAGAATTCTTTTCGTTCACTGTCTCTGGGCTTTTCCTTCCGGGAGGTTCTTCCTGGTCCATCACCCCTCAAGCTATGCTTGAAATGGGCATTGGGAGCTTCAGGGGGTTCGTAGTCTACTTCCTGCTGTTCTGGGGCCCAAGCATTTTACTAGGAAATAGCTGTTAAATGACAGGACTTTGTCAATGCTTGTTGTTCAATGCATTTTTTTTTTTTAATCTTAGGCTTTCAAACTATCCGCTTCTGGTTAGTTTCTTATGCAAAACCTACAGCTAAAGCTCTAGTGTTGCTATCATTTTAACACCATATGGGAACCAGAGTGGCTTGAGAAGGTGACATTTACCCAACATGGGGCTCGAACTCACAACTCCAAGAGAGAAGGCTAAATTCAAACCTTCTCTGTGCCTAACCACACTGAAGTGTACTTTGGTGTGACGACCTCTCGAGTGATATGTACAGAAATCGCCTCTCAGGGCCTGAGAAACCACCACCCCCTCCCCCATCAAACACACCTCCACTTGGGACTTGCAAGATGGATGATTAGGACACACACCTGACTTCCTTCCACACCTCCTTCCTCTCTTGCCTCCTCCCCAATATTTTCCAAACCTAAGAGCAGGGCTTTCTCCTCGGTTTTCTTCCTGAAGTAAAGCTCTACCAGCAGGCGTACTTCTTGATATCTTTTAAAGAGGAAGTTACAGACATCTAGAATACCCCATTTCCTAACAATGATGGACTTTCAAGACTACTGTCTGGCTGAAAAAAAAATTCTGTCGTGGATGTCAGAAGCTAAACATTACTTATCTTCCCAGCGTTTTTTGTCTTCGATAATCCTAACTTCACTTCCAAAGCAAGCAGATAATTGCAGTGACCAGGAAGAAGGTCACATGCACAGAAACACAAAAGAGAAATGCCAGTTATTCCATTTTTCAAAATAGGATCCTGCTTGCATCATTCAAGACTTCCTATTTGACTTAGGGTAAGTCCAAAATGTGTAAGACTGTTCTTTGGGGTCTGAGCCTCACGTATCCCCTAGCCTCAGCTGATCAAACTCCCAGCCTCACACCATGCACGGCAAACACACTAGACCTTTCTCAGTCCTCTTAGCACATTTTGCTCAGGACCTTCCTAATAGCTTCCGGGTGGTCTGGAAAGCTCTTTGCCTCTCTCTTGAATTGACCAAATCTTGTCCATTTCTCAGGTTTCGATTTAAAGGTCACTGTCTTCAAGAGGATTTCCCTGACCCATGGCATCCCTCAGAACACCTTGTGCCCTTATGACTTTTGAATTAGTTATTTTATATGATGTATCAAGTACCTCTGTTTCCCATGGAAACATCAGCTGGAGGAGGGCGAGAACGATGTCTGTCCTGGCACATCATCAGATCATCCTAAACTCTAATCTGGATTAGAAAGATGAGTTCCTAAGGGTGCCTGGGTGGCTCTGTCGGTTAAGTGTCTGACTGGATTTTGGCTCAGGTCACCATCTCGCGGTTTGTGAGTTCGAGCCCCACATGGGGCTCTGCGCTATCCACGCGGAGCCTGCTTGGGATTCTCTCTCCCTTTCTCTCTTCCTCTCCCTCTCGGTCAAAAAAGATAAACTTAAAAAAAAAAGAAAGATGAGTTTCTAAAATGCAAGTGTGCTTAAAATTCTTCCTCTTCACACTCAGGTTAAAGTCAAGCTACTCCATGTAGCCTCCAAGGCCCTGCATGCTCTGGCCCCATCTCCCACCTGCCTCCCCTTCAGTGTCCATCTAGACACTATGTCTTTCAGTGTGTTAAAGCGGCTGAACCTTTGCCTCCAAGGTTTCAGATATGAAATGATGAAATGATATGCTTTGCGGATTTGTATTCATCCTTCAGCTCTTAGCTGAGAGCTCTATTGATTGGTTGACTGGCTTGTTCATTCATCCTGGTTCTATGTGCCAGGAACTCTCTTAAGTCCTAAGGAAACGGATGAATCAGACAGATGCAGGTCCCCGTCCCCCTGGTCTCTTCCCTGACCACCCAAGCCCTGAGGCTCGGTGATGTGTCTCTTCTACGGCTCCCCTGCCTCTCTGAAAAATCCACAGTATTGCCTGACCACACGTCGTAATGACGGTTTCCCTGTCTCCCCTGCTAGCTCATGAGCTATTCGTTGAATGAATTTATGAACAAAGTCCTTTGCTCACGATAGTTCAAAGAAATAGGAAATGCCATAGAGTGGATTCGCTGGACCACAAATACCGTGAGCAGGAGGCACAGGGCACCATGGACAAGGGGGTGGGGCCAGAGGCAAAGGCAGCAAGAGAGGTCTCTCCTCCTCCTCCTTCCTCAGGAAGTTACAGAAAGTGTGGTCTGAGAAATGTGTGTGGAACCGGACACAGATTCTGTTTATTCTATAACCAGAATAGGTAAACCCAAAGAGGCTGAATGGTTGGCGGTTGCCAGGGGCGAGGGAGAAAGAGGAAAGGGGAGTGATAGCTTCGTGGGGTTTTCTTTGGGGATAATGCAAATGTTTCAAAAGTAGGTACAGGTAGTGGTTACACAACATCGTGAATGTACTGAATGCCACTGAACTGTACGCTTTTAAGATGATTAATGCTGTTCTGTGAATTTCACCTCAGGAAGGAAGGAAGGAAGGAAGGACAGGCAGACGTGTAGCTGGAGTGAGAGGTGGGTGTGTGGGGGCAGTTTCTCTTCCTCTGCCAGTCCCTGATGGGGGCACGGTGACGCCTAGGACTCTGGGGCTGGCTGAGTCGGCTCTGAAAGGAGGAAGGGCTTCCCAGAGCCACCTGGTTCTCCTCCAGGTCCAGGTAAGCTTGGGACACCTGGACACTGGCCCCTGTACGCACCTGGGCACTGTGCAAGAGCATCACAAGCCTCTCAGCTGCAGGGACCAGATGGCGGCCTTTCCTGGATGGGGCGGAAAAGGAATGCTTGGGGACACATCCACACCAAGAATCAGTTCTCAAAAGCAATGGCGAGTAAGAGTGAATGTGTTTGTGAGGGCCTGTCTAGTGGATGGGCAATGCCACCAGAGGAAACTGCCCATAATATGGAACCAGAAGGATTGCTTGTTGGTCCCTGCTCTGCCAACTAATGGCTATGTAGTCATAAGTAAGGCACTTTTTAGTTCTGAGTAAAAAAAATTAGAGCCACGCTATTACTGGTGGAGAGGCAAAATGGTACAGCCACTTTGGAAGACAATTTGACAGTTTCTCACAAAACTAAACCTGCTCTTTATAAACCTGCAATGGTGTTCCTAGGTATTCATCCAAAAGAGTTGAAAACCCTGCACGCAGATGTTTATAGCGGCTTTATTCATAAATGCCAACCAAGACGTCCTTCAGTGGATGGATGGGTAAATGAACCGTGGTCCATCTGGACACTGGAATATTCTTCAGCACTAAAGAAATGAGCTGCCAAGCCATGAAAAGATATGGAAGAACCTTACATGCCTATTACTCTGTGGAAAGAAGCCAAACCACAAAGGCTACAGCACTGTACGATTCCAACTACGTGACATTCTGGAAGAGGAAAAACTACAGAGACAATAAAAAGATCAGTTGCCAAGGGTTAGAGGGGAGGGAGGGCTGAATGGGCAGAACACAGAGGATTTCTAGGCGGTAAAACTACTCTGTATGATACCACAATGATGGAGAGAGGGCGTTATGCGTTTGCTCGAGCCCACAGAATGTACGACACCTGGAGTGAGCGCTAATGTAAATGATGGGCTTTGGGTGATAATGACGGGTCGTTGGTGGGCCCACGTGACTGAATGCAGGTTCGTGGACCGTCAGCTGTACGGCTCTGGTGGGGATGTGGACAGTGAGGGGCCGTGGGCTTATATGGGAAATCTTTGCATACTCCTCTCAATGTTGCTGTCATCCTAACACTGCTCTAAAAAAATGGTTTATTTAAAGAAAAAGGGACTGGAGGGGTGCCTGGGTGGCTCAATCGGTTAAGCGTCCGACTTTGGTTCAGGTCATGATCTCACGGTTTGTGGGTTTGAGCCCCGTGTCAGGCTCTGAGCAAACAGCTCAGAGCCTGGACCCTGCTTCGGATTCTGTGTCTTCCTCTCTCTCTCTCTCTCGGCCCTTCCCTGCTCATACTGTGTCTCTCTCTCTCTCTCAAAAATAAATAAACATTTAAAAAAATAATTTAAAAAAATAAAAAAGGGATTTGAAAAAAAAAAAAGCTCTCACTGTCGAGGGCTCGCTCTTCAGGAGCAGGGCTCTGAGCGTTGTGCATCCACGTGGCATTTAGTCCTTATAACCATCAGATGGCTGACGTGTCCAAGGTCAACCAGCTGGTCATTGAAGAGCCACAAGTGACTCTGGAGCACCTGCTCTTGGCCACCTCTCTGCCCCAGCTGAGTGTGCAAATGATGATGATGCCCTCCCCTGCCTGGGTGGTTATGAGCAGTAAATGGGCCTGGGTGGAAAGGTCCTTTGGAGAGGCTTCCAGAGAAGCTATTATTTGATGGAGTGGAAGAGGAGGAAGCTGCTGTGTAAAGGGTACGCGTGGAAGGCTCTTGGAAAGAGGAGCTCAGTTTAAACTCAAGGCAGTCACCGTTCTCAGGCCTGTGAGAACCAAGCATGTGGATCGTGGGGGTGCCAGGCTCTGGCCTCTTACCCTGGCGCTCCGGGGTCCTGGGGGCAGGCCGGGGCCATCCCCACCCATCCCCTGCACTCCTGGCCGGGAGCCCGGTCCTCGTGGCCTCTCCGGCCTGGCAGTGAGGCGGAGCGTAACGAAACCCTGGTGGCTTCCCCTGATCTTTCCCGCTGAGGATGGAGTGCAGAGCAGACCCGGAGGGGTCTAGAGCCGCGTTAGCAGCCATTCAAGGCTATCAGTTGCGCCAGGTCACTCGTTAGCTGCATGGCCTTGGACAAATGGAAAATGGAATTTCCAAAATGAGGATTCAAATACCGACCACGCAGGGTTGTTGTAGGATTACATGAGATAATGTGCGTAAGGTGACTCAGATGCAGTAAGCCTTGCATAATGATTAATGCTATCATTAGGCAGCCGTCCTTCCTTATTACAACATGAGGGACAGGGACCCAGACGAGGGACGGGGACCCAGAGATTAGAAGCAAGTCATTCAAGGCCTCGCAGCCAGTGCGCGGCAGGCCTGGGCTTCCTCTGCAATCATCTCCACCCCTGCCTTGGTCAAGACTTTTCTGAGAATCCCTCACCCAGGGGTGAATTGACAGGGGTGCATTTCACACCTGAACGATGCCCCCTCGCTCGCTCGCTTGGGCAATGGGATTACAAAGCTGCAGGCTGCTACTGCTTCCCAGCTCTGCCACTGATTTGCAAACCGGGATGATTTGGTTGCGCTCCTCCGGACTGAGGCTCTACCCGGCTTCCTGGGAGATGGGCCTCCTGTGGGAGACAGCTGGGCTCCAAGGGATCAGCACACCTCTCTCTCTCTCTCTCTCTCTCTTTCCCCCTCCTTGAGCGAGTTTAGCATTCCAGAGCCCCCGGCCTGCAGCCGGAATCAGTATCCAGATACCTCCCACTCCCAGCTCTCCCGAATGGACCCGGACTCATCAGCATTTCTCTGACTTGGTGACAGCCCCGCCTCTGAAAAGTGCAGCCTGGGATACAGATCTTCTGTCCAGTTAAAGTGACTTAAAAGTAATTCTTTTTGGAAATCTTCACAGCCATTCCAGAGATCATGACGGACACCTCGGCCCCGTGAAACAGAGCTGAGGAGTTCTGGCTCCCATAAAGCTGTCTCTGACACCCCAAAGCCAGGCATTGACTGACCAACAGTCTTTGCCCCCCCGGGGCAAACCTTCCTGCTGGTGTCTCCGCCCCTCTGGAACCCCCGCTTCCTCCTTGTCCTCCTCCCACCCGAGAGGCCATGGCTACTGTCATTCCCCACTCCCCAGAGCCAGCTCTCCTTTGCTGTCCCTGTGCCCTGCTCCCAGAGCCACCCCAGGAGCAGGGGTGAGGTTAGAGACATGGTAGCATGGAGACCCTGAAGGGGCCCTCTGCCTGCCAAGCCCAGCTGGGGCATCCATGGAGAGTCCGCACGAATGACCCCCAGCACTTAAGCAGCGGGCCTCCAATGCTCTGGCTGTTCCAAACACTTACCAGATGGTAATCTATGAGGCAGATACTATCATTACTCCCTTTTAGAGATGGGGAGATTGAGACCCAGAGAGGCGAAGTAACTTGTCCAATGCCACACAGCTTGAAACTGGCAGATTTGAGATTTGAGCCCATCATCTGGGCCAGTGTGCCACTGGAACACCGGAGACGGCCACCCCCTTACTTAATTCCACTCACCCATCACCTCTTCCCTCGGCCACTGACAGGTGCCTTCTGTCACGTCTGCAGCCACATCCTCGGGACACGGCTGTGTTCTCGCCGCAAGAAAGGACAAGTGCCCGGGGCGGAGGGCCCCAGGTTGAAGCCCCTCTGCCTGCTTTCCCTGCCCCGCGGGCCCAGTCTCCTCCCCACCTGGGAACCCTTCAGGGATGCTATGATCTGAACGTTTGTGTCCCCCCGCCAAATTCATGTGTTGAAAGCTACCCCCCAAGGTGATGGCATTAGGAACTGGGGCCTTTCGGAGGTGATTAGGTCATACACGGGCTTAGCGCCTTTATAAAAATGGCCCCAGAGAGATCCCTTGCCCCACTTCTAGCATGTGAAGACATAGCAAGAAATCAGCAGCCTGCAACCCAGAGGACCCTCAGCCGGCCATACTGCCACCCTGACCTTGGACTTCCAGCCTCCAGCCTCCAGAAATGTGACAAATAAATTCTCGGGTTTATAAGCCACTGACCTGGTCTGTGTCATTTTGTTATAGTGGCCCCAAAGGACTAAGAGAAGTGGCTTAGTGTGGCCACCTTGCTGCCAGGACGACCTGAGGCAGCAGGTCTGGGGGCAGGTCTGGAAGCACTCTCAGCTCGGAGGGGCCGCCTGAGACCGTGGCCTGCAAACCTGCACCTGCTTCCGGGCTGAGGATGTGAATGGGACACCCAGAAGTGGGGGGCGGGAGGGGGTGAGGGAAGGAATTGCCTCCAGCGCCGGCCCTACCTGTCTCCTTCTTCACCCCTCCTTGTCTGCATCAGCTGCTCTAGGAGCAGACCCTGCCCAGCCCCCTGCCACCTTCTCCTTGCCTTTTCTCCTCCAGCCCGGACCCTCTCTTCCATCAACACACACAGCCTTGGTTCACTTCCATCCAATGAGGAAATGCCCACAACACTGCTCGGCACAGGGCCCGGCAGGTAGGGGCTCAATAGGTGCGAGCTTCCTTTCCTTTTGCCTGTCAGCTCCCCTGGGCCTGGCCGCGGCCATGCAGCCGGGTCATTCGCCTTTAGGCCTGCTGTCATGGGTGACGCTCTTCTCCCTCCCCTCCACCTAGGAAACTTTTTCTCCTCCTTCAGAACTCAACAGAGGTGTCGCTTCAGGCAATGAGGGGCCCCCACCCCGGCTGCCACAGTGCTCTGCTCATACTTCTCAGAAAACTTTCCTAGAGGTTCTGATGCTGTGGGTTTGTTTGGTGTCTCTAGACCCAGCTCCAAAGGATGAGTACACATCTCTTCCTTTTGTCTTTGACTTACTTAAAATTCCTAAAAATTGCACAAGTAATTCATGAGTGTGTGCATACTGTAAAAAAAAAAGGCACAATGCACAAAAATATAAGCCCCAATCCCTCCCCAGAAAATACCACAGTTAATACCTTTGTGAGTATAAATCTGTATAAATTGATTTAATATCTTCTTACATAAATGAGATTAACCTACGTACATTGTTCTATGGCTTGCTTTTGTCATTTAATAATAGATTGTATGGCGGCTCCTGGGCGGCTTAGTCCATTGAGCGTCTGACTTCGGTTCAGGTCGTGATATCCCAGTTTGTGAGTTCAAGCCTGGCTTCAGGCTCGCTGCTGTCAGCACAGAGCCAGCTTTGTATCTTCTGTCCCCCTCTCTCTGCTCCTCCCCCTCTAGTGCTCTCTCAAAAAAAAATTTTTTTTAAATAATAGATTGTGTGGTAGGCAGAATAATGCCCCTTCTCCCAAAAATGTACATGTTCTAATCCCCCAAATCTGTGAATATGTGACCTTGTATGGTAAAAGGGACTTTGCAGAAAAGTCCTGAGGAAAAAAAGGTTATTTATGCTGCATCATCTGGACGGTCTCAATGTAAGCATAAGGATCTTTGTAAGAGGGAGGTAGGAGGGGCAGAAAAAGACAGATTTGAAGATGCTACTCTGTTGGCTTTAAAATGCAGAAGCAGTGGGGGTGCTGGGTGCTCAGGTGGTTAAGCGTCCGACTCTTGGTTTCGGCTCAGGTCGTGATGTCACAGTTCATGAGTTTGAGCTACGCATTGGGCTCTGAGCTGACAGTGTGGAGCCTGCTTGGGATTCTCTCTCTCCCTCTCTCTCTCTACCCCTCCTGTGCTCATTCTCTCTCTCTCTCAAAATAAATAAATAAACTTAAAAAAAAAATAAAATAAAATGAAGGAAAAGGACACAGACAAGGAAGGCGGGTATCTTCTAAAAGCTGGAGAAGGCAAGGAAATGGATTCTCTGGAGCCCTCAGAAGGGAATACAGCTCAGCAGACCCCATGTTTTTAGCCCAGTGGGATTTTTGACCTATGGAACCGTAAGATAATAAATGTGTGTTATCTTAAGCCAATAAGTTTGTGGTAACTTGTTATAGCAGCAACAGAAAACTAATGTGTGCTTGAGGTGGTGTATTAGATTGCCAGGGATGCCATAGCAAAATGGCACAGACTGGATGGCTTAAAACAACAGAAATTTATTTTCTCATAGCCCCAGAGGCTAGGAGTCCAAGATCAGGTGCCCACAAAGTTAGTTTCTCCAGATGCCTCTCTCCTTCTCATGCAGATGGCCATCTTCTTGTTACCTCTTCACGTGTTCCTTTCTCTGTGTGCCCATCTTTTTGTCTCTTCCTTTTATAAGGATACCAGCCAGATTGGATTAGAGTCCCACCCTAATGGCCTCCTTTTAACTTAATCACTCCATTAAAGGCCTTATTTCCAAGTAAATTCCAATTCCGAGGAATTGGGAACTAGGCTTCGGCAGTATGAATTTGCAAGAGACACAATTCCACCCATAATGTTTGGACAATCTCATTCACTTTCCAAGGTCACCCAGTGAATTAGAACCATGATTATCATAATTTTATAGGTAAGGAAACAGGCACAGAAAGGTTAAGTTACTCACCCAAATTTACACAGCAAGTAAGTGGCAAGGCCAGTCTGGGAATTGACTGTTTATATACTTCACCCATTTTTCTATGAGGTGATTTTTCTTTTTGGTTTGCAGGTGCACAGGTGTTCAGTAAGCATTGATTGATTGAAGGAATGAGTGGGAGCAGTTCCCAGGACTCCTAGAAGAACATGGGCCAGGCTGGGCCAAGCTTGGGTTTCCCTTCCTACCTCTCCAGGTTAGCAATACTTACCTCCAGGAGAAAACCAAAAGACAAGCAGGAGGTGGGTGTCCACAGAGGATGGTGGGAGTGGGAAGGTACCACCCTCTATTCATCAACTGAACACAATCCCGGGAGACTTTCTGGAGGAGGGCGATGGTCTGGTGTCTCCTAACCCTCGGGGAACCATGGCAGACCATTTTGTAGCGTGGGGTATCCCATGGACAGTCCTGGGGTGCTAGTGCCGAATCTCTCTACCTCCAAGTCCACATTCCAGGTTCCAGGTACTCAGGTGTCTCAAGAGAGCTCTTCCTCAATATGAAAAATCTAGGCCAGCTGCAAAGAAGAGACGGTAGATGTCTCTGCCAGCTGTCTCCTGGACATTGGCAGGTGGCCAACACTCACAACCCAGGCAGGGCTTGCCTTGACCTGGCCTGACAATTCATTCTGGTCACTGTGGCAAAGGGGATAGCTACCCAGGAGGCTTAGGCAGGTCTGTGGCTAGCTGCCCAAATCAATGGGAATGCCCCAGTTACCTCTCAGGGAGGGCAAATAATGATGGCCTCAACACACTCAGCCCTCAGATCAGAGCTCCAGAAGAACTTCCCATGTCAGACCTTGCAATGGTTCGGGGGCTACTATACTCACCCACAGCCCTGCTTCTTGACCCCTTCTCTCTACTCCATCCTAGTCTGACATGGATTAGATAGTAGAGACACTCAGCAAAAACTCTGTCTTGATCCAATATGGCGCTCAGAGTGGGGAATCTGGGGTCCAAATAGAAGCTGGATAATTCCCATTTCTTCATAGGCTCTTGGTGTGAAGAAGTGTCAATATCATGGAGTCCATTCTTCCTACTTGGTATTCTAAGGGTTGAGTGTCCTATATAACATTTCCAGAGCAGAGTGGTTACTCAGTCTTTGCGTGAACTCCTCCAGTGATACGGACCTTACCACCTTACAAAGCAGCTAGTTTCATCCCCTGGCAGTTCTCATTGCTGGAGAGTCCATCCTTACATGATCCTTCCTTACACCGTGTTGCATCTGTTTCCTGCTCTCTCCGTCTATGGTCCCCACAGAAGATGACCATTCCCTGTTCTTCATGGCTTTTCGAGATTTGAAGGTAGCTACTGGGTCACTTCCCCTAAGAAAGAACATCATGGGGATTAGCAGGAGGAAAATCCAGTCCTTTCAGACCTCAGGGAGGGTTTGCCCTGCTATAGAGAAACTGCTTTTCTATCCTTCTCTATGGGCCTGCGCACGGGCCCAGGGCAACAATATGGTGAGTCTCTAGGCTCTTTGGACTACAGACACATAGCAAGCACATAGCCTTGCTAGCTGGGAGAACCTCAGCCTACTGTCTTCGTCCCAGGGGAGTGTTTCTGGGTCCCGGGAGCCTGGCGATAAGGATATGGTGTCCTAGAGAGAGAGCTCTGTACTCGGAATTTGACCACGAGGCCCCCAGTTTTGGTTCCACCCCTTCCTGGTTGGGATCCTATAAGCAGGTTGCTTAAATTCTGAGCTTTAGGTTTGCTGTTTGTAAAATGGGAAAATATCTCATTGTGTTGCTATGAGGATCAAATGACATCATATATAGGAAGATGTTTTGTCAACCAAAACATACTCTACAAATGATTAGCCAATTCAAGTGGTTAGTAAAAGGGCTTGCAGAGCTTAGAGCTTCTTTGGTCTGGGCCTTCCTAGCGGATGAGTGTCTAGAGCACAGCTGGTTTTAAGAAGGCTTCTGACTCCTTCTCAAACACCATGGCTGGTCTGTGGCACCTGGAGGGGCTCTCTACTGAGGGTTCATGGCCCCCATCCTGTATGACTCCTGCAGGGCCTCTGTGCCCACATCTCCAGGGAGGACTCCGGCCCAAGTACCTTAGCCCAGGCTTTGGAGACCCGGAAAGAGTGGGTAAGTGTCACAAAGTCAAGGTTTGGGGTCGGGACTGGGCAGGAGGTGTAAGGCAGGGTCTCTGGGCTTGTAACTGGCTCTTCATTCTTCTCAGAGGCCCCAGGGCTGCCTTCCCAGAGCTGTGTCTGCCCAGCCTCTGCCATCACTCCCTGCCTAGCCTTTAATTTAGACAGAGTTTAATTCTAACCCCCCAAACTTGAATGGGTTTTATTGAGACCAGCAGTGGAGGGACTGAGAGTCAGGGAACAGAGCCTAATGACAGTGGAGGAATTACAAAGCGAGAGGGTCTCATTTAATCCAACCCCCTCATTGGGCAGATGAGGCCCCAGGAGGGGAAGGCTGCCCCAGGCGGGTGGTGGCCAGGTCGGGTTTTCTGTGTTTCTGCATGGGGTCTCCTGTGTCCCAAGCCAGGGCTCTTTCCTGAAAGCTTCCTTGGCTCTGTGCAGACTCTGTGCCTCCAGCCTGTGGCCCATGACTCCATCTGGGCTCCCTGACAGGCCTGAGTCCATGACTGGGCAAAGATGGATGCCGCCCTCACCCTCCCGGTGTCATGGGAGCAGAAAGGCCAGGAGCCTCCACAAATAGCAGCATGTTGCCACCTGCCTAACCCCAATCCGGTTTATCCTGAGTTAGCAGAAGCCCGTGAGGTGTACTTCCCAGGCGGGGCTGGGCTGGGCAGCCCGTCCTTCCTCATGCCACACGGGGCCCCGAGGGTGGCAGTGCTGCAAATGGGGGGGGGGGGTCCTGGAGGAAAGGGAGCCAGGTCTGGATTATCTAGGGGGTGCAAGCTGAGGTGGGGCTGGGGGGCAGGCTGACTGTTTCAGGGGGCACGTCCCTACCCACAGGGGGCAGCATCTACCCCAGGGGGCAGGAACATGGGCCAGTGGGGGCATTTGCCCAGCTGTAGTCACATACTGGGCAGGCTAGGCTATGCCGGGGTCCTCCTCTCTCTGGCTGCCCATCCTCTCTGCTTGGGCTCCCAGCTATAAAGCAGGAACAAGTCCCATCCCTTACCTGCCTGGGGGGACATTGAGCAGGAGTGAGATAATGTCTGCAGGCTCAGCCCTCCACGGAGGGAGGCAGCCTCTAAACACAGGTCTACTTTTACTGCCTAGAGCTCTGCCTGGCTCCCTCTGGGGGCCCCTCCTGCTCCCTGACCCCCAAGGAGACGGGAGCCTGGCCAGTGTGTAGGCCCCATGGACCCATCCTAGACATAGTGGAGGGAGCCCCCGAGCTCCAGCACCCAGTTCTTAGAGCCGTGGGCCTGGATTAACTCCTCACAGCCCATTGTTCAGGGTTCAAGGAGCCACCGCCCCCTCCTGGCATTCTGGTTCGACCAGGAGTCTGGGCGGCTGGGCGTGGCTGGGGCCTAATGAGCAGGGTGTGCCCCGAGGACTTGTTAGGAGCTGGGTGACAGCTGTAGGCAGGTCCCCACCCACGGTCGGTGGGTGGGCCGGCTTGCACAACCGTCACCTGCGCGAGGCACCACATGGCATCTTTGCCAAGGGTTTATTTTTAAAAAACAAACGCTCGTCTTTGGTGGTAGGGCTGGGAAATATTTCTAAATACTTAAAAGACATCTCGCTAACACTTTTTAACACCCAAATCTACTGTTCAGGAAAGCGATACAAGTTCATAGGGTTTCCAGCCCATTACAGAGACGCTAGAATGCCCAAGCCATAACTGGGTTCTTGTCTCCTCCAGCTAAGCCCTTGCCCAGGACTTTCAAAAGCAAGAAGCTTCTGCAGTCACTGGGAAATCATGGGCAGGGGCCTCACACCTTGGCCATCCCCCATGTCTGTGTCAGGATGAGTTCCCTGCTCTCTGGCTCTGTGTGGGCAGACACAACTGCTGCTGGGCCACCTTGTCCTTTCAAGGGCTGAGCATCGTTGGCAGGAGACAGGGCTTCCTGCGCCTGCCTGGTTTCCATAAGCAGCGCCGTCACCTAAGATCTCCAGCAGACCATGGAGTTCTGGACGAAATCAGTCCTCCAAGGAACGACCAGCCAGATGCAAGGGGCGGTCCATTTGCTACTGAGAGTCTTTAGGGGACACTGCACTGTTGTTGAGATGCCGGTCTCCCGTGCCTTTCAGCACAGGTTGGTTTTGTGGGTATGTGGGAGTGGGTCCGTCGAGGACCATTGCTGAAATACCTGCGTGTGCACCTGGAGTCTTGCCTTCCGGGTTCTGCCTGTCGCTGGGAGGCCTCCAGTTTAGAAATGGGGTTGGGGGATCAGAGGCCTCCAGGGGAAGGCTACGGAGAAGACAAGGGCAGGCAGGTCTGAGGAGCTGTGGTGCTAAGAACGTGCTCTGGGACCTCCGGTGGATGCTGCTGGGTCCAGCAACACAGGGTGAGCATCTGGGGACACCAGACTTGTGGGAGGTGTGCGGCAGGGCCCAGAATCAAGGTTGTTCCTCTGGACTCTCTTTCCCATATCACAAGCGCCCAGCTTTGCAGTTCGCTGTGGCAGGCTCTGAGGTATTGAGATCAAACCTCCTTTGGGGGAGCTCTTGTCAGCCCAACTTCTGATCTAGCTTCAGCCCAGTTCTCTCTTCTGAGTCCCAGACCCGGTAGAGCTGCCCACCTGACTTCTCTTGCCTCGTCTTCTCAGGGCCGTGGGTGGGCACCATCGCCCCTAAGGAAAATGCCCATGGAATAAAACGCATACCTCTTCCCTGTCTGCGCCCCACGCCCCAGTCCCTGTACTCCAGACACAATGGTCCCCTGGGCTTCTAGGACAGTCTATGCTCATTCTGCCAGATATCTCTGCCATTCATGGTAGTTGCTGTTCTTACCTCTATTTTTCCAATTTATTTCAGAAAGATTAAAATCCCACCTTCCCTCTTCTGGGGAGTACTCTTCATCTAGGCCATTAGAAGCTGTCTCAGTGGAGGAAGTTTCCATTTCCAGCAGGGGAAGGGGATTGTTGGAAAGACTCAGAGGCTGATTCTTAGGGCAGGTGACAGCCATAATTGGAGGCATCGAGAATAGAAAATCTAGAAGTATCTTCAGTCTTACAAGTAAGACAGTTCTATATTGTGATGAAAGCAATGAGGTGATGGGGGAAGAGGCTATGCCTAATTTAGTAGGAGAACTTGGGCAAGTCCACTCTCCATTCTGAGCCTCAATTTCCCCATCTGCAAAGTGAGAATGATGAATCCCACCTCTCAGGGTATTGTGAGGACCAAATGAGGTATAACCCTTGCAAAAACTTTAACACAGACCTGGCATGCGGGGGATGCTTAATAAATGCCAGCTCTCTTTCCCTTCTCACAAGGCAGCCATCCATGCCAACCACCCCGATAGCATGTACTTCCCCCCAGGCACTCAGGACCGGTGAGAAGGTAGGGGGCCCCATCAGCAGGATGATGGGGATGGTAAAAACTGGGGCCGTCATGCTTGCCTCCTAATGAGCCTGAGTTAATGAACAGCATGATTCACGATTCGCTGCTTCTCCAGGGTGCCCTTTCTGTGTGCCTTCCTCCCATCTGGGCCCCACAGCTGCTGCCACCCCCATTCCACTGACAACATCACTCCTCAGCCACGCAGCGGGCCTGGACATTAGCCACATGTGGGGGGTTGACTCTCGTTCGGCCCTGCCCCAGCCTGGCTCCCAGACAGGCAGAGCCAGAGGGGAGTCCTAGCCAGTGCTGAGGACCTCAGCACAAAAAGCCCTGTGCTCGTGTCTGCCATACATATATGTATATTTTTTTAACAGATGACAGACTAGGCCAAGGCCACGTAGGGTGTTACCTGTGGAGTCCAGGCTCATCACGCCCCCTCACCTTCTTCCTTCCTTGGGCCCCGCCACAGACGACACACAGCCGAGGCAGGGCCTGCTCCTCTTGGCACACGCAAACCTCTAGGATACTGACTGGGCTTGTGGGGCCAGCTTCTCAGGAAATGGGTTCATAGGAGAGGTCTCCTGAACCTTCCAGCTAATTCTCTCTCTGTCCCCTGGGGAGTCAAGGTGGGCAGAGACTGAAATTTAAACGGTCCATGATGTTCTTCAGCCCCAGAGCCAGGCAGCCCTACAGAGAGGACTTCACGTCCACAGGGGCACCCGCTCACTTCTCCACTGTCCCCAGCACACTGCCCATGTCTGCCACCATGACACTGGGCTGATGGAGAAGATGCATGCTGAGTGCAGAGGCATAGCAATGACGGAAGTAGAGAGCAAGGTCACGACCTCTGGAATATTCAAGACCCCCTCCCCCAACCGCACTTTCTCCTGAATGCCTGCCAAGTGAGCATGATGTTGGACATTGCGGCCAGACTTGCAGAGTGACCTCGTCCTCTGCCAGGGACAGAGGGGAGGATGGGCAGGACCCTCCCCATCCGGGAGGATGGCAAGCATGTCACATGATAAGCATGGACCACAGGGCTTCAGGGCTCAGGGTCCCCACCAGCCAGCCCCACCACTGAGCAGGCCTGCAGGGCCCAGAAGGCAGGATGTGGGAGGAGCCCAGTCACCTTGGCCAACCCTCCCTGACTGTGTGAGGTGGGGTCTGGGCCCAGGGAGTGGGGTGGGAATGAGGGAGACCCAATATGAAGACACAAGAAATGAGGCTCTTTAGGGTAGGATTCATCAGAGAGTTGTTCTGGAACTTCTCTTCCCTAGTAGTACAAGCAATATCAGCATTTGAGACCTTCCCTTCAAAACCCATCATGGTGCAATCTGGAAAGCCAGGGCACTGTTGGGGGACACTCACTGCCAACAGTCAGCAGGTGCCCCGAGAGCAGGATCATGGCAATACTTGCCTGTTTTATTTTATTTCCTATTGTACTGTTTTGTGATCCAATATAACCTGTGATTTACCTTGGCCCTTCTGCTTCAAGAGGCCACATAAATATTATATTAAGAAGTTAAGGGGCTCCTGGGTGGCTCAGTCGGTTAAGTGTCCGACTTTGGCTCAGGTCATGATCTCACGGTTTGTGGGTTCTAGCTCCGCGTCGGGCTCTCTGTGTTCTGTCGGCTCGGAGCCAGCTTTGGATCTTCTGTCCACCTCTCTCTCTGCCCCTCCTATGCTTGTTCTCTCCCCACCCCCCAAAATAAATAATACTTTTAAAAAGAAAGAAAGAAATTAAGCTGTTTATGTTTGAATCTTCATGAACAAGGTTTGCTACGTTGTGGTAGCATGTTGTGTTCATTTTTATTGTAAAATACACATAACATAAAATTTACCTTATTAAGTTCAGTCGTGTTAAGTATATTCATATTGTTGTCCAACTGATCTCTATAATTTTTCGTTTTGCAAAACTGAAACTCCATACCCGTTAAACACAACTCCCTAATTCGCCCACTCCCTGGCCCCTGGCAACTGTTTTTGGTTTTTTTTATTTTATTTTATTGAGGTGTAGTCTACATACTGTGAATGCATAGATCTTAAGTGTAAAACCCGATGAGTTTTGACAGATGACCATACATACCTATGTAATCATGTATCCAATCAAGATACAGCATATTTCCATCATCACACAAAGTTACCATATTTCTTGTTTTTTTGTTTTTCAGTCTTAATTATAATCATAGTCACCTTGTGATAATGATTTCCAGAACATTAGGTCCCCAGAACTTTTCTGTCAACACCCACCCCCCTGTCTCAAGGCAACCAATGTCTTGATTTCTATCTTCATGGATTGGCTTTGCCTGTTCTAGATCTCATAAAAATGGAATCACCCCATATGTATGCTTTGTGCTTCTCTTTCTTTCAACATAATATTGAGGTTCAGCCATGTAGCATCTATCAGTTTATTCATTTCTACTGCTGAGTAGCATACCATTATATGAAGATAACATAATTTGTTTATGTGCCCACCTGTGGATGGACATTTGGGTCATTTCTAGTGTTTTGCTGCTATGAACAAAACTGCTATGAAACTTTTTGGACAATTTTTCTTGTGAATATGCATTTTCAGGTTTCTTGGATAAATACTTGGGAATGGCATCAGTGAATCATAAGGTAGGTGTATATTTCACTTTGTAAGAAACTGCTAAATAGTTTTCCAAGATGGTTGTACCATTTTATGCTCCCGCCAACAATGTATGAGTTCCAGTTGCTCCATGTCCTTACCAGCGTTAGGTACTGTTGCTCTTTTTAAGTGTGGCCATTCCAGTGGGTGTGAAATGTTATTGCACATTTCCTAACACAAAGATGTTGAGCAATTTTCATTTGGTTATTGGCTACTTGTAATCTTTTGTGACCTGTCAGGTCAAGTCTTTTGCTCTCTTTCATTTATTGGGTTGATTTTTTTAAAAAATCTTTTTATTATTTATTTGTTGGCATTCTTTATATATTCTGGATACCAGCACTTAGTCAGATATATATATTGTGAATATTTCTTTGCAGACTGGCTTGTCTGTTTTCTTAACAGAGTCTTTGGATTGCAAAAACAATTTTTTTTGATGAAGTCCAATTGATTTTTTTGTAATAGTTTGTGATTTTATGACCTGTTTAAGAAAACTTGGCCTTCTGTCAGGTCATGAAAATTTCTGTCTCTGTTCGCTTTTAGAAGCTTTATAGTCTTAGTTTGTGTGTTTAGGTCTGTGATCCACCTTAAAGAAATTTTTGAGTATGATGTGAGGTAAGGGTGATTGCTCATTTTTAAATATATGACTGTCAAATTGTTCTAGCACCATGTAAAATTTAAAAAAACTTTGCTTTACCCATTGAATTACTATGGTGTCTTTGTTGACAATCAGTTGGCCACACCTGTGTGCGTCTACTTCCGGACTCTTCCCTTGATCCCATTGTCCATTCTTGTGCCAATACTGTATGTACTACCTTGATTGCTGTAGCTTAACTGCAGGTCCTAAATCATGTAGTGGAAATCCTCTATGGGGTAGCAAGTTTTTGAAATACCAACTCATTCCTTCCAGTATTTATCCTTTGCCCTTTTCACCACTGAAGCAATTATTTGCTGACTGCCAAGGGGAAGTGAGCACAATCCCAAGACACAGGGAAGGAATAAAGGGAGACTTTTTGGCTTTGGTTCTGAAAATCTAAGTCCTTAGGGGAATAGAGACATAAAGTTTGGGGAAAAGAGCATGCTAGAGAGCACCAACCCCCATCTCTACCCTCTACTTCCAGTTAATAGCACTTCTAAGACTACAGAAAAATCCCCTAGGCTGTGTAGAAGGATTAGAGCAATTACACACCCTTAAATCTGGGGTTAGGATCTCAGGAGCCATGGAGACCTCAAGGAGGCATGGGGCAGCCTTGTAGAGTCCCCCATCTCTGATGGCCCAGGAACAGCAGAATGAATGCTGGGCCCTCACTGTGGCCTGGGCAGAGCTGCACCCGGAAGGGGCTGTGGGTCAGAATGATGACCCTCCCAGGAGAGGTTTGGACAGGTGGCCCTGCGGGAAGTCACCCCAGTGCTTTGACTCTCTGTAAAACTCTAGAAAATCAGTCTTGATGCTAAGAAAAGGGGGAGGGGGTCACGAATCCACGGCAATTAATGTTTTGCCACTCTGGTGGCAAAGATGTTTCAGCTGAGAAGAAAGAAATGTCTCTTAGACATCTCTGAGTTTACTGCTGAAGGCTTATTCTGGCTTTATATGGATCTTCTAACAAACTGTATTTAAATGACTAAGTCTAATGTTAATAAAAAGTGGGGAGGGGGCAGAAGACCCATCCTTTCTGATGGGAGAGGAGCTGGCTGAGAAGGATCGGGTGCCTGCCTCACTTGTGTTCCAGCCCCTGCCTTTAGGATCTCAGACTTCATCGAACAAATCATCCTCACAATATGTTCTTCTGCGTTCTAGTTTCTCCATCCTGAAACACCCTAATAAAGTCCTTACATGTAATGCATCACTCTTGTCTTGAGCAATCTGAAGGACATCACGGTGGATCCCAAGCAACATGTTGATATCCTCACGGAGCCAAGCTCGGGGGTGAGCACTGTGTGGGGGGTGATCACTCCCCACACAGGAGTGATCATCTGGCAGCAGAGGCTCAGGGTGAGGATGCCATCTTGCCTGGGTTGCAAAGGACACTGAGGTGAGGCTGCCTCAGCCTTCACTGTCCTGGCCTTCCTTTCCACGCCATCCGTGCCCCGACTCCACCCGTATTAGGTATGGGGAAACTGATGCTTCAGCCCTATATATTAAGTGCCAGGACAGTCCAGTTTGTGTGCTGCTTTGCTTATATTAGAATGTTGAGCCCTTACCTTAACTCCAAGAATGTGAAAATTGGCATTTCAAGACGCGTTGAGTTAACACACCCCTTTGCTGTGATCCCATTTCCACCAAAGGCTCAGAAGTGGGACACACGGAAAATGGAAAACAGACCAAAAATGCCTGCTTGACTGGCACCACGGATTAGGGTGTGCAGGAAAGAATAAACACACAAGCACACTGTAGGTCGGGCCCTGGATTAGGGCCCTTTCAAAGCAGTCCAGGCTAGGCTGCCAAGTTCAGGTTGCCCTGGGCCATGCTGTGCTGTGGTGAGGCCAGGGGTGCTTGGGTCAGAGAAACACAGTGTCCTAGAGCTCAGTGTGAGCCCCTGCCCCCACTGCCCGGGCCTCCCAGAGAGGCATTGAGGCAGTCACCCCAAGCTGAGAAGGCGGTCATCACTCAGGGGTTGGAAACAGGGAAATCGGTCAAAGGACTTCTGGCTCATTGCTAAATCAAGCCGAGCTGCTCTTAGGGTCCCGTGACCCCTTTCCCCCAGAATGGACTCTTGGCACGTGTCTAAGTGGCCCTGCTCAAGGGAGCATTGAACTCATTTACCCTGCCAGCAGTTGGGCCATGACGTGCTCGGCCTCTTACTCATCCTGAAGTCATCAGTCATGTTTCCAGGAGTGTGAGTAATTTGGGGAGGGTGGGGGAGGGGGAGAGGGCTCCCAGGTGGGGGTGGGAGATGTCGAAGCGGCCACGTGGCCCAGATGAGCCCTCGGCCCTCTTACTCCGAAGCTGGATATGCATCCTTAATCTGCTTTCATGTGTGGAGTGTGTGTGTGTAAATGTGGGCAGTTTAAGGAAACTAGAAACCAGAGCAACAGGGACTTCCCCCTTCAGCCCCAGACAGCTGAGAAAGTGTGGTAGCCCAGAGGAGGGTGCCAGTTCAGTGCCTTTTGGACTTCTTAATAATATATAAACTCACATCAGTCTAACACTCTATTCCATTTGTCCCTCTGTGGGGACTGAACCTCAGAGAGGTCTGGTGGGTGCAAATGTCCCACCACTGGGAAACATCAGAGATGGGAGCAGAATCCAGATGACTCGACTGGTCTAGGCGCTACACCTCTGGACCGTGAAGGCTTCCTTTGACCAGAGGGCTTTGTCAGCCTTTGGGCTTTGTTGTTTTCTGCAAGATCAGTTTTCCATAGCCGGGCTCAGCCTGGACCTGATATTTGTCCCCTGCTACTTTCCGACACCACATTCTCACAGAGGTCCCAGCAGTGGGGGTTACGGGTGAGGTCCAATCCCGGATCGTTTCTCCCTCCTGCTCTCAGGTTTGGCTGTCTTAAGGGTGGAATGTGTTCCAAGGCAGTGACAGGTGGAAGTAACCCTGTGCCCGAGTTTCTTACATTTCCTGGCACACTCCGCCTGCCCGAGAATGGTTGTGATACATCCTTCATTCTCTGGTAGAAGAAACCTGGCAGGAAACACACCTGGAAAAGAAACTTGCATTTTGTGAGCACCTACTCTGCTCCTGGACATGGTGCTATGTTTTCCATGTATTATCTTCTTGGATCTTCACAAAAATTCCCTGTATACTACACAGGTAATATTATCCACGTTACACAAATGAGGAAACTGAGGCTTCAGAGGTTTATAACTTGGGCTCCATCACCCGACTAGTGAGAGAGGGAGGCAAACTTCGAATCCAGATCTGACAGCTAGCTCCATGCTCTCCACTGGATCATCCTGCCGCGGAAAGTCTACACCAGCCTGGGGATTACAGCCTAGAACACCTCATCTGGGCTGCTAACCTCAGATAGAGATCCAAGAGACATTGTCATGGGAGAATGGCTTTTTGAGATCAGAGCCTCTTATCAGCTGAATTGTATTTCACCCCCCTTCCCCAAATTCATATGTTGAAGTCCTAATGTGACTGAATTTGGAGACAGGGTCTTTAAAGAGCTAATTAAGTTAAAACGAGGTCATCTGGGCCCTAATCCCATGTGACCGGTATCCTTATAAGGAGAGGTCAGAACATAGCCACAGGGAAGGCCATGTGAAGACACAGAGAGAAGGCAGCCATCAGGGAAACCAAGGGGAGAGCCTTCAAAACTCCTGAAGACACCCTTGATCTTGGACATCTCTCTCCAGAACTGTGAGAAAGTAAATATCTGTGTTTAAGCCATCCGGTCGGTTATGGCAGCCCTTCAAATTAATTCAGAGCCCCTTTTAAAAATCACCTTTGTGGGGCGCCTGGGTGGCTCAGTCAGTTAAGCGTCCAACTTCAGCTTGGGTCATGAACTCGCGGTTCGTGAGTTTGAGCCCCATGTCGGACTCTGCTGACAGCTCAGAGCCTGGAACCTGCTTTGGATTCTCTGTCTCCCTCTCTCTCTGTTCCTCCCCCACTTGTACTCTGTCTCTCTCTCAAAAACAAATAAAGATTTAAAAAAACTTTTAAAAAATCATCTTTGTGTTCCTAGCTGCTGCACACAGCAGGCATCGAATCCATCAGTGTTGATTGGCTGAAGGAAGGAAATGCCATGAACCCTGTGCCTCTCCAATAGTCAGAAAGAATTCAAATTTTGATTTTTGTACCAGCCTCTGTCCTCCTGTTGAAACTTCCTGTTTCTGAGGAACAGAGATTTTTACAGATCCCAGAGGACATCCAGTAAACCCAACAGCTATTACCAAATAATTCTGGTTTTGATGAGCTCAGCGGGTATGAATCAGAAACAGGCAGAGTGGCATTTCCTTTGAAATATACCCAAGGTTTAACGTTAGAGGGGAGAAGCAAAAATATATTTGGGAATTTATTGCCAGCAAGGAAATATTGGCAATGTTGGCACCCTAGGTCAGCTGGAAATGGTCTTTCCTTCCTTCTGTGTGACCGGAACCACCATGGGCCTGAACAAGGGAGATGTGGCTATTGCTCACACAGAAACAATCCCTTGGTATCCAGGGGCCCATCCTCATGGTTCTTACCTGGATCTCCTTTTTTCAAAAGAGAATTCCAATGGGGACGGTCCTTCCTGGGAGCCCTCATCATCTTGGTGGGCTGTGGCCTCACAGGAGGACATGGCCTCACTTCCCTCAGGAGGACCCCCCCCCCCCCGGTAGCTTCCCCCCCAGACATGGAGGTTCGAGACAGTGAGGGAGCACACAGCTAGGAGCTGCCCAGCTCTTGACTAGGGAGCCAAGATTTCTGGATCTGTGATGGGATCAGATAGGGCATGGCTGAGAGGGCCCAGGCTGAGTGGACCCTACATCACAGGGAAGCCTGGCTGTTGTTAAGGGCACCCTGTGAAACTGGCTGTGGCCCAGAAGGAGCTGTAAAATATCCTGGAAAGTGAGTTCAACCAGGAGGTCGTAAGGAGGCCTCGTGGTGGCCAGTTTCGGAAGCTGTGACAGCCCTGGCTTCTGATCCTGGCTCTGCCCACTTCTTGGCTGAGAAGCCAGGGCCAGCTCATTGCCGCAAGTGCCTCAGCCTTTCCGTCTGGCCACTGGGGGACACCTCCGAGGGTCGCTGGAGGTGGTGTGGGTGATGCTTGGTGGCACCTCCAGCACAGGCCAGACCCCTGTAAGAGGTCCATCCCTGAAACCCGTCCTGTCTCCTGAGCAAGCCAGGCATCGGTCTATCAGTCACTTGCGGAACCGCATGAAGAGTCTCCTCTCCCAAGGAGGGGGATCTGACCACACTCTCCCAGGTTTTCCCCGTCAGGGGGCCTCGCCACCTGGAGATGGCCTCTGAACTCCTTTAGGACTTACTTCTTACCTCTTCCTTCTTACCTCTTCAAGCTCATTTCTCGCTGCCTCTCCCTTCACCCTCTCAGGAACTACTTACAGTTCCCCAAACCTTCCCTCCCACCCTCCGTGCCTTCAAGCACGAATCTCCTTCCTGTGCCTGAAACTCCCTACCCCTCCCTCCTTCCCCTTCCTCCGTCTGGCTTCTGCCTACTCCTCCCACGGGGACTTATCCCAGCGGCTGGCCCTTCCCTGGCCACTCCCTCTGAGAGGAGACTTGCCTCCCCCCACCTCCCTGCATACCTACACCCTGCAGGGGAACTTCCCTTCCCGCCAGGCCTGGATCCCCCAGCAACCCCCCCACCCCCCATCAGCTCGCTCTCCCTCCCTGCTGCCTACTCCAGTGTCTCAAACATAATAACAGCTCCATAAACGTGTGTTGACAGAATTAATGACTTACTAAATGAAGGACTTCTGGATACAGGGGCCAGGCTCATAACTGAGTCACAGGGCCCCAGTCACCATGCTTTGCCCCCACCCACTGACCTGGGTGAAACACTCCCCGTGGTGACGTCACTAGCTACCCTCAATTCTCAGAATCACCTATGCCTTCTTTCTTCTCCTTTCACTCCCATCTGCTTCTCAGCCCCCTCCCCCTCCTTCTGCCTCTTCCTCCTCTGGGGGCGGCACATCTAAATAAGGCCACACTCCCCCAGGATCCGTGAATTACCATGATTTTCACCCAGTCACGACTCTCGGGTAATGGGGACGTAGATCCATGAGATGTATCCCCAGATGAGAGATGGGACAGATAGGATTGCTGTGGGACACCTACGGTTGGACAGACACAGACCCTGTTGTAAACATGGGGCTCTCATGCTCTCCGGCTAACGGAGGGGGCGCCCAGGAGGACATAGGTGGGGGAAGGAGGAGGATGTTTGACATGGGGTGTGGCCTCTTAAAGCCTCCACATTCCAAGGCATGTCTGGTTCTGGCATGGGTGTGGGGGGGCACCACCCTCGCCCACACACTCACGCCTGGCTGCCTACTGCCCCTCGGGGAGGGCGGTCACCCTGCCCCAACACCACACAGATGATCAGGCAGGAGCCCAGAGGTGACTGCTCCGGCCACGGGCCCCAGCCATCCTCGGGAGACATCTGTCTCTTTCATTTCCTTTTGCCCCTCCTTTCCTTTTCCTTAAGACTCCCCCCATTTCATAAAATGTTGGGTTGTGTTTTGGCGTAAGTTATGAGGGGCTGGCCATTCAGAGTGTGCCTCTAGATCACTGTCGTGTTCTACGATCCCATAGAACAGATGGGATATTTGTAACTCTTTTTTTTTTTTAACGTTTATTTAGTTTTGAGGTAGAGAGCATGAGTAGGGGGGGATAGAGAGAGAGTGGAACAGAGGATTCGAAGCATGCTCTACGCTGATAGCAGAGAGCCTGACGCGGGGCTCGAACTCACAGACCGTGAGATCACGAGCTGAGCCAAAGTCGGACGCTCAACCGACTGAGCCACCCAGCCCCACTTTTCACACTGCATTCCAGAGTCTCCGTGGAGGGAGCCCTGGAGGGCAGGGGGAGTGCCCATCATCCCTCTCCCAATCTCCAGTGCCTAGCACAGGATCTGGCAAAGTAGGGCGATCACATAATTTATCATCCAAACTGGGACACTTCAAGAATGAAAGGAGGCTATTAATAATTATGTCAGGACAACAGTTGTAATCTGAGACGAAAGAATGAGTGAATGAATGAATGAATGATCCTTTTTCTTTTTGAAATGCTTATTTATTTATTTTCAGAGAGAGAGGGAGGAAGAAAGAGAATCTCAAGCAGGCTCCATTCTGTCAGCACGGAAACCGATGCGGGGCTCCGTCCCACAAACTGTGAGATCATGACCTGAGCCGAAATCAAGAATTGGATGCTTAACCGACTGAGCCACCCAGGCACCCCTGAATGAGTGATTCTTGAAAAGGTTGAAACTGTTGGCATGGAGGCATCCGTGGCTGCCTACATCCATCAATGTCACTGTCAAACAGAAGGTTCAGCCGTGTGTATCATGCGTACCACATTGCATTGCAAGGTCCGTCTTTGTTCTTCTCTCACGGACAAGGACTCCTGTGACAGAGGGAAAGCTGGGCTGGGGCTAAAGGGCCACGCTGGCGCTGCTCTGGGCGTCCTCCACTGTGAGCACTGCTCGCTGTTCACTTGGGTGCCAGGCCCTGAGCTGTGCACTTTATGTTCGTCATTGCATTTAATCTTACACCAGCCTTACGAAATAGATCCTCTGAGTACCTTTTGAAAGTGAGTCATCTGAGGCTTAAAGAAGTTAAATGACTCGCCAACCGTCACCCAGCTACCAACATCAGAGCTGCAACCCATGCCCAAGTCTGTTGGGCACCAAAGCTTCTAACATTCCCCAGGCCTGCCCTTGGTGCAGCCTTCTCAGGGAGAGGACTGAAGATAGATGCCTGGGGGCGTCCGGTTTAAGGAAGCAGACATGCTCACCCCTGCTCTGGGCCTCGGTGCCCCAGCAATCTCAGACCCACTGCTGGAGAGGAGTCATCTGGGCCGGGGCCAGGGTTTTGTCTGAACGGGAACAGTTTGTCCCCCTGGAGACCAATCTTGTGTCTGATTGTGATTGCAGGGCAGAGTGCTGGGTGGGGCAGTGGCCAGGCCAGGATGGTGAGATGTGGGCTCTTTGTGGGCCACAAGCCTTCTGACCCCTCCAAGGGAGAGGACACTGAGGCCTGAGCATTGTGCCTGAGTTCTCAAGGCTAGTGAGAGTGGGTTAAGGAGGAGAAGGCCGGTCCCACCCCCCACCCCCCCACACACACACAACCAACCAAGTGCTCTATCAGCCCTTCTACCTCCTGTCCCCTGTCTTCCTCACTCCCACACCCACCCCTTGGAGGGCTGAGGAGTTTCCTTGGTACCTGGCCTGCTCGTTATTTTTTCCAGAACGACCACCTGCAGCCCAGTCCCAGGCCTCATGGTCTGAGGCCTCCAGCCCAGGGTGAGCCATACTGGATCCGACATCCTGGGGAAGAGGCTGGCAGGGGCCTGGCCAGGCTGAAATGGAAGAGACGGAAACAGTGCCGGGACCCCTCCTCCCTCATAGGATTCCCAGGTTCCTGGAGGGAGAGGGCTCTGTCTGCTCAGGAGCTGGGCTGGGTGGATGGGGGGGTGTGAGAGGAGGTGGGCCAGGCTGGATCTAGGCTAGGAGGGGGCTCAGCCAGGGCTCTGTTGGGTACTCTCCCAGCTCACCCCCCACCTGCCGCCTCTGCTTTCCCAAGATTGGCCTTGCAGGGTGGCTGGGCCCTCTGGAGATGCGAAGTCCAGGCACAACTGACTGGCGCCCTCTAGTGTCCGCCTGGCAACACCCAGGTGACTCTGGGGAACAGGTGCATCACACACAGCTCCCCGGCGCCAGGCCAGGGAGAGTCCCCCAAACCCATCATTTATCTCCTCATCAGGTCACTTCCGAGAATGAGAGGTGGCTCTGTTGATGGTGATACTGGGACAACAGACATATAACGGGACTGTCCAGGGCAAGTCAGGGCATCTGGTCACCCCACCCAGGTTGGATTCGCCCCCTCCCCACAGGAGCCACCAGAATCATCTGCGGGAGCTACCCCACTAAGTAAATGAGAATGCGTGTGAAGTCCCTAGCACGAGGCCCGGGAGAGTAGGCAATCAACGAACATGTGATCAATAAATAACTATTAGCTACACTTGGCGGTAATAACCGTCTGTTTGGTGGAGCTCCGGCGCCCATTTCCAGAGCTGCAGGCAGGGAAAGCTGCGTCCCAAGCTCCATCTGAAGCCAGAAGGTAGAATCTAAGTTCTAGGGTCTGGCACACAGCAGGAAGGGAGGCCACGGGGCCCATATTGACTGATGGAGCAAACCCAAAATATAGCCTGTGATTGATCAAGACATCCTCTTCTTGCTATTTTGAGTCTTACTGGGGAGTCCGGAAGGAAAACTGTCCCTCCAGCAAGAGAAGGACATTTTGACCCAGTGCGTCTTCCCACCAGTTTTGCGGATGGGCCCTCCCTCTTCCCACCTGTCCTGCTTGCACCAGCTTTAGAGATGACTTCGGCTCGGCTGCATGCCCTCGGTGACTAACACAGGCAGGTGTGTGGGCTCCCATTTGTTCCGGCCTCTACCCCACCTCCCATTTCCTCATCGCTGCCTGGTGGCTTCTGGGGAAAAGTCCTCAGGGATGTGTGATGGCCTCTGACCGCCCCCGGGGCTCCCTGACATGGGCTGGTGCAAGGTGACCGCTTCTGTGACCCCTGTGCCAGGTCGGGCCCAGCCTGGGGGCTTGAGTTTTACCCATGGGGGTTGGGGGGGTTGGGTTGACAGCTGCGGAGGGGAAGTAGTCACACATATGCATTAACGGTGTGGAAGGCTCCAGTGGTAGGAGCCAGGGCAGAGGGCCTGCCGCAGGCTTTGGCATACAGGAGAGGGCAGGCACTTTAGGCCCAGAAAGCAGAGAAGACTCTGCAGGATGAGGCCAGACGGCTTCCACAGGTGGAGGTGGGTGAGGGCAGGACAGGACTGTGCTTGGGGGCCCCCACGGGGAGCAGTCTGGGCGGCTGTGTGTATAGGTATGACTCGGGGTGACACGAGAGTGACTTTGGCAAAGTCAGATTTGGAGGTGGGTAAATGTCATTTTGAAGAGTTCTCCTTGGCGTAGGGGTGAGGGGCAGGTACGTGCATCGTGCGGGAAAGGGAAGAAGCTTTGAGTTGGCTTTTGTGTGCCTCAAACCAGTTTGCCCACATCCTTGGCTTCTGTGCCCTATGAAGGACCTTTCTGGAGCCGTGCGTGTCTGGGCCTGAGGGGCAGTGGAGCCTACGTGAGGCTAGCAGTCTCTCTAGCAGCTCCCTGCATGGGGTCATCGGCCTCTGGAGGCCGGGGTCGGGGGCGAGGGGATGAGGAGGGAGGTCTCTGCCCCTTCCCCCTGCTGCTCACTTAGCCTCCACCCCAGGCAGCACCCCGTGGGCTCAGCCCCATGAACTCTCCGGGGCTCATAGCACTTTTCTCTGTTCCTCTTTTTCTCTCTTCAGGGCCTGGGTGTAACACCAGGCTTCCTTCTCCTGCTCACACTCAGGGCTTTGCGTGACCAGCAACACACCCAAGCACTGGGTCCGAGATCAGGCTCTGCCATTTACCAGCTATGTGGCCTTGAGCAGGTCAAATTCCTTGAGCCTCAGTTAGCTCATCCGTAAACTGGGGATAATAACACTTAATGGGACTAATCTCGTGGGGTTGTCATGAGGCGCACATGAGATGATGCAGGTGCAAACACTTTGCAGAGGGCTCCGCCAATGGGAGGGACGATCATTGCTATTTTCATCCCACACATGACCCAGACAATACTCGCCCGGGAAGGGAAATACCTGCACTGTGTGTGCTTCACTCATGCACTATGGAGACTACTGTGTGCCAGGCACTGTTCTCGGCATGTGGGATAGACAAACACAAGATCCTTGCTGTCTTGGAGTTTACGTTCTAGGGGACTCCTAGAATGTACTTCTAGGGACTCCCCGGGCCCCAATTCATCCGGCACCCCTTTTTTAAAAAACTTTTTATATTTGAAACATAGCGCACAAGCAGGGGAGCAGCAGAAAGAGGTGGGGGGGTGCGGAGAGAGTGAATCGCAAGCAGGCCCCATGCTGTCAGTACAGAGCCCAACACGGGGCTCAATCCCACAACCGTGAAATCGCGACCTGAGCCAAAATAGAGAGTCAGATGCTTAACTGACTGAGCCACCCAGGCGCCCCCACCCAGCACACATTTGGACCTCTCCACCCACACACCTAGCCCGGGAGGTCAGGCAACGTTGGGTCGCTAGGAATTCTCTCCCTAAATACCTCGAAGTCACCCCGTGGCCTGGCAGAAGCCCTCAAGTGGAATAACAAGGTCATTCTGACGCTTGCTGGAATGCTCAGAGCACTGCAGCAAGAAGAGATGATGATCATTAAGTCTAATTGCCCATTTTACAGATGAGGAGACTGGGGTCCGGAGAAGTTTAACTACCTTGCCCCAGGTTATGCAGCTGGTCGGTAACACAACTATTCAGTCCGTCAACAAGCCTTTTTGAGCTCTTACTCTGTGCCACCCACTGTTCTGATCACTAGGGACAGTGCCTGCTTTGGTGGGGCTTATATTCTGTCATGGGGCAATGTAAAAGAAATGTGTAAGGGAGTAGCTAATTTCAGGTAGTGATGAGGGCTGGGCCCAAAACCAGATGGGATGGGCAGAGGCTGGGGGTCAGGGTGGTCAAGGAAGACTTGACGAGGAGGTGACATTTAAGCTGGAATAGAACAGAGGACTTGAAGCGACTCTAGAGAGCTTCTTCCTACACTTCGCGAAAAGGGTGAAGGAGTGGCTGTTGTCCCTGCCCATGGGGAAAAGGCACCAGAAGAGAGAGAGAGGGGCTGTGAGGGCTCCTGGGGGAGAGCAGGGCTTTCTGAGTCTGAAACTGAGTGACTGACTGCTGTGTGGATCAAAGTGGCCCTCCTTGTGACACAGCACAGAGTTTGGTTTTGTAGACTTTATATTTTAGAGCGGTTTCAGGTTCACAACAAAACTGAACAGCTAGTACAGAGAGTTCCCATATCCACCCCCTGCCCACCCCCACCCCCGGCCTCTAGCACCACCAACACCCGCCTCTAGAGGGGAGCATCGGTTCCAGTCCGTGAGCCTGTACTGACACATCACAATCACCCCGAGTCCATTGTTTTCATTAAGGATCACTCCCAGTGTTGCACATTCCCTGGGTTTTGACAAATGTATGACAGCATGTATCCACCATTATAGTACCCTACCCAGTGGTCTCACTGCTACAGAAATGCCCTGTGCTCAGCCTACTCATTCTTCTCTCCCTCCCTGCCCCCACAACCCCTGGCTACAACTGATCTTTTTATTGTCTCCAGTTTTACCTTTTCCAGAATGTTCTATCTTTGGAATCGCACAGTATGTAGCCTCTTCAGATTGGCTGCCTTCACTTAGCAATTTGCATTTAAGTTTCCTGTGTCTTTTTAAGCTTGATCGCTCATTTCTTTTTCAGCGTTGAATTAAATTCCATTGTCTGGATGTAGGGGCTGCTTTTGTTTTTTATTTTTGCTTTTTATCTAGCTTCTCCAGAAACAATTTCAGCCTGCAAGCCCTTTCCTTCCCCAGTGATGGCGTAGAGCAGGGATCCCTGTGTGGACCTTGTGGCCTCTCTGGGCCCCAAGGCTGCACCACCCCCGGTGCCCAACAGGTGGCCACACCACCCTGTTCTGGCATTTAGTGGGCAGTGGCTACGCAGGATGGAGGGTTCTTGGGAGATTGTGTGAGGGAACAGGGGAAAAACTGTGACTGTTCCCCACGGGCCACCTTTCTCTCACTCCCTGGCCCAGGCAATTTGAGCAGCTGGGCTACATTTCTGAGTTTGGGGAAGGAAGAGGAACTGGAATATTTTGCCATTTCTATTCTTCAAGGAAAGGAAAGTTCTAGTGCCTGGCCCTTGCACAGTACTGTCTTCTAGAAGACTAGAAACTTCTAGGAAGTCGGGTCCTCACAATGGGATCCCATCCCAAGTAGGTAATTCTCTGTGCAAATAGCCCTGCTTGCATAGGGGGTGGGGGTAGGAGGAGCTTCCCTGGGGTAAGGAGATAGTATGCTGGTATATTTTGATCTTAGGACTGGCAGCCTAAAGAAAAATATTTCTGATGAAGGAGGCTGCGGTCTTTTGTCAGCAAGACTGAACCATGGCAACAATGAAAAAATACCAAAATGTGGTAAAAATATATGATGAATATCATTCAGGCTTAAAAAGGAGTGAAATTCTGATAAATGCCACAAAACATTTTGCCAAGTGAATTAAGCCAGACACAAGAGGACAAATATTGTATTTGTACTCTTATGAGGTACCCAGAATAGTTACATTCATAGAGACAGAAAGTAGAATGATAGTTTTCAGGAGAACGGAGAGTTATTGTTTAATGGGTACAGAGTTTTAGTTTGGGATGACAAAAAAAATTCTGAAAACAGTGGTGATGGTTGCACAACATTGTGAATGCACTTAATGTCACTGAACTGTACATTTAAAAATGATTACTGGGGCGCCTGGGTGGCTCAGTTGGTTAAGCATCCGACTTCGGCTCAGGTCAGGATCTCACGGTCCGCGAGTTCGAGCCCCGTGTCAGACTCTGTGCTGACAGCTCAGAGCCTGGAGCCTGTTTCAGATTCTGTGTCTCCCTCTCTTTCTGACCCTCCCCCATTCATGCTGTCTCTCCCTGTCTCAAAAATAAATAAATGTTAAAACACATTTTTTTTAATGATTACAATGTTAAATTTTATGTTACACAGATCTTCCTCCATTCACAATCAGATTATGTTCTGACAGACTCACCATAAATTAAAAATATCGTAAGGTGGGGCACCTGGGTGGCTCAGTCGGTTGAACATCTCTTGATTTCTGCTCAGGTCATGATCCCAGGGTCATGGGATCGAGCCCCGTGTCAGACTCTGCACTGAGCATGGAGCCTGCTTAAGATTCTCTCTTTCTCTCCCTCTGCCCCTCTCCCCTGCTTGTGCACGCTCTCTCAAGCACATGCTTAAAAAAATAAAATTAAAAAATTAAAGAAAATATCGTAAGTTGAAAATGCTGAATATCATAGCTTAGCCTAGCTGAGCTTAAATGTGCCGAGAACACTTATGTGAGCCTACAGTTGGGCAAAATTATCGAACACAGAAACGATTTCGTAACAGTGTTGAATATCTTATGTAATTTATTGAATGCTATATTGAAGGTCAAAAACAGAGCAGGTGTATGGTTACAGAGGACTGTAAGTGTGTTGACTGTTCATCTCATGATCACGTGGCTGACTGGGAGCTGCAGCTTGATGCCAGTGCTCAGGGTCAGAAGAGGGTATCTGCATATCACTGGCCTGGGAAAAGACCAATATTCAAAACTCGAAGTACAATGTCTACTGTGTATCACTTTCACACCATCATAAAGTAGGAAAATCATAAACTGTCATAAGTCTGGGACCATCTGTATATATTTTATCATAAATACTTGTTTATAAAACTGATTGAACCAGGATCATGAAGCCCACAGAGTTTGTCTTGTTCTTTTACCATTGTTCACACACACACACACACACACACACACACACCCCAATCTGACATGGAGTCCTGTGTCTTCCACCAAACACTTCAAGGCTGGAGATCTCACTACCTTGAAAGAGCACTGACCCTCAAGTGGAAAGACCTGTGTTGGTGTCTAATAACTGAGCCTTCACTTCCTCATATATGAAATGGGGAAAATAATACTTGCCTTATCCTAGTTACAGAACTGTCACAGGATCAATGAGGTAGTATATGTGAAAGTACTTTGTAAACTCTAAAGCAATCTATAAGGATAAGAGATCATTAGATTATCATCCTGTTGACCTTAGAAGTAAAACAGCCAGGGGCACCTGGGTGGCTCAGTCGGTTGAGTGTTGACTTCAGCTCAGGTCATGATCTCCTGGTCGGTGAGTTCAAGCCCTGCATCGGGCTCTGTGCTGACTGCTCAGAGCCTAAAGCCTGCCCCAGATTCTGTGTCTCCTTCTCTCTCTGCTTCTCCCCTGTTCACGCTCTGTCTCTCTCAAAATAATAAATAAACATTAAAACAAACTAACAAAAAAAGGAAGTGAAACAGCCAGTCTTTTCCCCAGCAAAACGGGTTTATTCAGGAATCACAGAGGAATTGCAATTCAGGACAAGCCAGCTACAGCAAAAGCCATAGGCAAGTGGGGAGCACAAAGGAGAGGAACACTGCTTTACAGAGTAGAAGGGGGAAGTTGGGAGGGGCTGTTGTAAATGAAAAGTTCATTGGAGTAAAATGGGAGTTGTAGTGGCTTTTCATTGGCTGAGTTGTGAGTCTCTCATTGGCTGGTTTGTTGCCAGGCAAGGAGAAAATCTTCCTTTCTCTTTCTGAGGTAGTAAAATAGGCTTTTCCTGGTTGGGTTGCGAATTCAAGATACAACTCTATCTGTTGGGTCTGAGAAGTGCTGTTGAGTGGTACAGTGTGAGAGCTCCCCCTTCTGGCCTCCTGGCTCCACTCTATTCAGTTTCACAATCCTTACTGTCTAGGTCACTGGCTCCAGTTGGGGACAACTGTAATTGTTGAGAAATTTAGGCAGAATTGTGAAGCAGAAAGGGTTGCTCTCGGTATCACCTCATCTCTTACATAATATGTCTTAGAATGTCCCTTTCCTTTTAGCAAATTTATACTCCATCCAACTCCTTGTAAGTGTGAGCAATGCTAACCTCTTGCCTATACCTAATCCCTTGGAACTATGTTAGGAGAAACTTTCCTATGTGTCTCCTTTACTCATACTACTATCACACTTGCAACACTTCTGACACCAGGTGTGTGGGTTTTTCCCCACACCTAGCAATTCTGAGACATCAGCTGGGTGTCCTAACTTAATTCAGACATAGTCTACCTGGAGGTAGCATCAGGTCCCACAGGTTAAGGGCTCAGTCCTACAAGACTGTCCCCCACCCCCTCACTTCAGATTCCAATTGAAAGTCCATGTTGTCACCCATGCTTCTAACTGATCAGCTATAAATTGGAGGTTCCCACAACCCCCTTTTCAGGTTTGATTAATTTGCTAGAGTGGCCACAGAACTCAGGAAAACAGTTTAATTAATTCTTATATTTATTTTAAATGGATATGATAGAGGTTACAGATGATACATCCAGATGGAAGAGATGTATCGGGCAGGATACATGGGAAAGGATGAGGAGCTTCCATGCCCTCTCTGAGCACTCCATTCTCCCAGCACCTCCACATGTTTACCAACCTGGAAGCTCTCCAAACCCCATACAATTGGGATTTTATGGAAGCTTCATCATGTAGGTGTAATCAAGTTATTAAGTCATTTTCCAGCCCGTCCTCCCTCTCTGGAGAATGGGGGCATAGGGCTGAAAATTCCAAGCTTCTCATTATGGCTTTGTCGTTCTGGTGACCGGCCCTCATCCAGAAGCCCACCAAGAGTCACCTCAATAGAACAAAAGATACTGCTGTCATCCAGGAGATTCCAAGGGATTTAGAAGCCCTGTGTCAGGAATTAGGGTCAAAGACCAAATATTAGAACAAAAGATGCTTCTAGTGCTCTTATCACTTAGGGAATTACAAGGGTTTTAGCAGTTCTGTGCTAGGAACCAGGGACAGACTAATAGATACTTTTTTTTATTATCTCACAGGAACCAAGGTGCCACCTCTTCCAGGAAACTGTTCCAGATACTTCCTCCCTCTTCCCTCACCTGCACCAGATACGGTTTGGGGAGCTGAGTTATGAAATGAATATCTAAGTGAAATTATAAAGATCTAGGTTTGAATTCTGCCACCATTTACTATGCACGTAACCTTGGCAATCTCTTTACCTCTCTGGGCCTCAATATCTCTCTCTAAATTAATGACAACAAATTAGTTAACAGGATGGTCATGAAGATCAAATGATATAACTTAGCCAACAGTGCTAGAAACGGGTGATGCTCAATAAATACTTGTTTCCTCCTTTGAGCTCTCTTAGGCCTTTATCTGAGCCTTCAGCCTTGTATTCTAGGTATTTGGGCCATTCATTTGTTCAACAAACATTTAAATATGAAGACAATAAGTGTTATGCAGAAAACTAACATAAGACATGGGAGGAAGAGAATGTATGTTGTATTGTTGGTTTATTTAGGATGGTTAGGATGGATAAGGCATCATGTAGACAGAGAAGTGAAGGAGTGAGCCTGCTCTTACATATCAGAAAAGAGTAATGGGGAGAGAAGTGAGTCCCGGAGGCAGGAGTATGCTAATGTGTTTGTGGAACAGCAAGGAAGCCAAGGTGGCCAGATCAGAGTAAGCAAGGAGAGGGGGTGGGGGAAGAAGGGCAGAGAAGTGGCAGGGGTCATACCACATGGGGACTTTGTAGACTGTGACAAGAATTGTGTTCTTTTCTGGGCGAGGTGGGAAGCCAATGGAGAGTGTTGACCAGCAGAGTGACTGTGTCATGTGCCATTTACTCTATGGTAGCAAGGGTAAATTAGGGAGGATTGATGAACAGACTATTGCAGTAATCCAGGTGAGAGATAGCAGGGGCTTGGACCAGGAAGGTAAATAGGGATAAAAAGAACGGTCAGATTCTGAATATATATTGATTGGAAAGTAGAGCCAAGAACACTTGCTGGGGTGTGAGAGGAAGAAGAGCTCATGCCAAGGCTTTGTTTTTGTTTTTTTGCCTGGGGAACTGTGAAAATGGAGTTTTAATCACTGAGATAAGTAAACCTACTGGAAAAGCAGGCTTGGGTGGAGCAGAGTGGGGATGAGAGATTTGATTTTGTATTTACCTAGCTGTTTACCATTTCCTATCCTCTTCCTTTGTTTCTAATGATCCAAATTTCCCCTCTTACATTATTTGGCTTCAGCCTGAGAACTTTAACATTTTTTGCATTAAGCTCTGCTAATGGTGAATTTTTTAAGTTTCCCTTTATCTGGAAATACCTTTATTTTACCTTTGTTTTTAAAGGATAGTTTTGGTGGATATAGAATTCTGGTTTGAAAAGTTTTACTTTCAGTTCTTTAGAGATGTTGGCCCGCTGGTTTCTGGCCTCAATTATTTGTTTTCTTTCTTTCAGTTTTATTGAGGTATAATTGACAACATTGATAAGGAATTTAAAGTGTATAACATGTGATTTTATACACACTCACACACACATACACACACACACACACATTGTGAAAGGATTTCCCCCATTGAGTTAATTAACACATCCATCACCTCATATATTTACCTTTTGTGGGGGTGGGTGATAAGAACATTTAAATTCTACTCTTTTAGAAACATTCAATTATACAATACAGTGTTCTCAACTATAGTTACTGTGCTATACATGAGATCCTCAGACCTTATTCATCTTATAGCTGAAGTTTGTAGTCTTTTACCAACCTATTTTCCTTATCCTCTAGCCCCCTGGCAACCACTTTTCTCCTCTGTTTCTATGCATTTGACTTTTTTTTTTTTTTTAAAGATTCCACATATAAGTGATACCATGCAGTATTTGTCTTTCTCTCTTTCTCTGATTTATTTCACTTAGCATAATGCCCTCAAGGTCCATCCATGTTGTTGTAAGTGACAGGATTTCCTCTCTAAGACTGAATGGCATCTCATTGTATAAATATATCACATTTTCTTGATTCACCTGTTGTCGGACACTAGGTTGTTTCCATGCTTTGGCTATTGTGAGTAGTGCTACAATGAACATGGAAGTACAGATACCTCTTTGAGATAATGGTTTCACTTCCTTTGGACATACACCCAGAAGTGGGACTTACAGATCGTATGGTGATTCTATCTTTAATTTCTTGAGAAAGCTTCAGACTGTTTTCCATAGTGGTCATACCACTTTACTTCCACCAACAGTGTACGAGCATTCCCTTTTCTCCACATCCTCGCTAACATTTTTCCCTTGTCTTTTTGATAGTAGCCATTCTAACAAGCATGAGGTGATATCTCATTGTGGTTTTGATTTGCATCTAATTGATGATCAGTTATGTTGAACACCTTTTCATGTACCAGTATGTCTTTTTCAGAAAAATGTCTACTTAGGTCCTTTACCCATTTTTTAATTGGGTTGTTTTTCTGCTATTGAGTTTATGAGTTCCTTGTATAGTTTGGATATTAACCCTTTATCAGATATTGGCCTCCATTGTTTCTGATGAGAATTCAGGATCATGTGAGTTATTCCTCCTATTCTCATATGAAATGTAATTTTTTTTTCTGGCTACCTTCAAGATTTTCCCTTTATCTTTGATTTTCAGCAGTTTGACTACAGTGTGTCTAAGGGAAGTTTTCTTTGTATTTATGCTACTTGGAATATACTGGGCTTCTTGAATCTGTAAATGCATGTCTTTTACCAAATTTGGGCTATTGTTTCTTCAAAAAAATTTTATTCTCTTTGGTAGTTTCTCCCCTTCAAGAGAAGAGTCAGTTACATGTGTTAGACATTTTGGGATTGTTTCATAGCTTTCTGAGTCTCTGTTCATTTTTTTTCTCAAGCTTTTTTCTCTTTGTTCTTCAGACTAGATACTTTCTACTGATATAACTTCAAGGTCTTTGACTTTTTTTTAATGTTTATTCTTGAGAGAGAGAGAGACATACACACAGAGTGTGAGTGGGGGAGGGGCAGAAAGATCAAGACACAGAATCCAAAGCAGGCTCCAGGCTCTGAGCCGTCAGCACAGAGCCTGACTCGGGGCTCAAACTCATGAACCGTGAGATCATGATATCAGCTGAAGTCAGAAGCTCAACTGACTGAGCCACCCAGGTGCCCCAAGGTCTTTGATTTTTTTCCTTTGGTGTCTTCATTCTGTTGTTAAGCCTACCCACTAAATTTTTAATTTCAAATATTATTTTTTTTTCTGTTCTAGAATTGCCATTTAGTTTTTTTTTTAAATAGTTTCTCTTTTCATTTATTATAAACATGTAATCCCTTACTTCATGAAGCATAGTTATAACAGCCACTTTAAAATTATGATCTGCTACAGGAAGAGTTAAGATGGTGAAGAAATAGGGGGACCCTGGACTTTCCTCATTTCTCAAACACAGCTGTAGTGCAGTCAGATCACTTTGAACACCCAGGAAATTGATCTGTGGAGTGGCAGAAGTATTTCCAAGTTTGGAGGGAGACAGTGTGGCAGGTGCAAGGTGCATGGAAGTGAGCTGAGGGAGAGAAAACAGCAGTGCAGCAGAGAGGAGGGAACCCTTTCCATGAAGAGACAAAAGGGAGAGAAAGAGAGAGGAATGTGAGAATGTGGCATTGGATTCACACAAAAGGAAAACCTGTCTGGACCATTAACTGGGGAGTGAGAGATACTGAGTGTAGCAGCGTTTTTTTTTGCAGACCGCTTGTAGAGCTCACGCTGAGGTTTTGGAAGTGCACGACTTTTTCCAGAGTGGAGCTGTGGTGCATGCTCCTGGGGAACAGGGTGCTGGCCCTGGAGTACATAACATGGTGTAGGAATATCCAGGCATAGTGGCAGAGAACATTCCCCTTCCTGGAGTACTTTTGGAAGAGGGTATATTGCCTCTCCAAGGACAAAAGATCCCATAGGCACCAGCAAAAGATCTATCATCAGCAGGGGACAGAAGCACACACAGAGGGCATATAACCTTTTTGCTGCTCTTAGATGTGCTACACCATAGATTCCACACACTGTGCAGGGTTAGGATTGTTTTTCTGGGACAAAGGACATCAGATGCAGAGTGGAGAGGCTCTACTCTGCAGAAGGGGGCAGGTCTGCATGATGCCGGGCCCCTTAAGACTTTGAGTTTTGAATCCCAGCAGCATGCCAAAGAAAAAATACAGGAGAGCTATGGTGCAGGGCAAGCTGACTGCCCTTCCTATCTGTGAGGGCTAGCTGAACAGTAGGGGCATGTGAGATCCCCTGTCTAGGGCCGAGAGATTAGAGTTGCAACATTTCCCCCCTAACACTAGCATGGTGGGATTTCAGAGAGCAACACAGTGGCTCCCAGTGGAGGCAGACCAACTTACACCAACTCTCCCCTCTTCCCAACCCTGTGCCTGGCAAGCAAAAACTAAAGCAGTTCATGACCCTAATCCAGTCCTGCAAGACATTTTTAGGGGGACTCTTTGAGTGGAGGAAAAAAAAGACCAAAGCAACAAAGGCTACAAAGGACCAGAGAACATTACCAGAAACACCATCTCAACAGGTAACACAATGGCACTAAATTCATATCTTTCAATAATCACTCTGAATGTAAATGGACTAAATGCTCCAATCAAAAGACATAGGGTATCAGAATGGATAAAAAAACCCCACATCCATCTATATGCTGCATACAAGAGACTCATTTTAGACATAAAGACACTTGCAGATTGAAAGAGAACCATTTATCATGCTAATGAATGTCAAAAGAAAGCCAGAGTAGCCATACTTCTATCAGGCAAACTAGACTTTAAAACAAAGAATGTAACAAGAGATGAAAAAGGGCATTATATCATAATTAAAGGGTCTATCCACCAAGATCTAACAATTGTAAATATTTATGCCCCCAACTTGGAACACCCAAATATATAAATCATTTCATCACAAACATGAAGAAACTCATTGACAATAATGCCATAATAGTAGGGGACTGTAACACTCCACTTACAGCAATGGACAGATCATCTAAGCAGAGAATCAACAAGGAAACAAGGCTCTGAGTGACACACTGGACCAGATAGGCTTAACATTTTATCCTAAAGTAGCAGAATACACATTCTTCTCAAGTGCACATGGAACATTCCCCATTATAGATCACATACTGGGTCACAGTGCAGCCCTCAACAGGTACCAAAAGATCAAGATCATAGCATGCATATTTTCAGACCACGATGAAAATGCTATGAAACTTGAAATCAACCACAAGAAAAAAAATTGGAAAGGCCACAAATACTTGGAGGTTAAAGAAAATTCTAAGGAATGAATGAGTTAACCAAAAAATTAAAGGGTAAATAAAAAAGTACATGGAAGCCAATGAAATGAAAACATGGCAGTGCAAACCCTTTGGGTTGCAGCAAAGGCAGTCATAAGAGGGAAGTATATAGCAATCCAGGCCTTCCTAAGGAAGGAAGGAAGGTCTCAAATAAAAAACCTAACCGTAGACCTAAAAGAGCTGGAAAAATAACAGCAAATAAAGCCCAAAACCAGCAAAGTTTAGAGCAGAAATCAATGATATTAACATAAAATTAAAAAACAGTAGAACAGATCAATGAAATTAGGAGCTGGTTCTTTGAAAGAATTAGCAAAATTGACAACCCCCTAGCCACACTTATCAAAGAGGAAAAGGGGAGCACCTAGGGTGGCTCTGTCGGTTAAGTGTTGGACTTTGGCTCAGGTCATGATCTTACAGTTCATGAATTTGTGCCCCATGTTGGGCTCTGTGCTGACAGCTCAGAGCCTGAAGCCTACTTTAGATTCTGTGTCTCCCTCTCTCTCTGCCTCTCCCCTACTCACACTCTATCTCAAAAATAAATAAACTTTAAAAAGGAAAAGGAGGGGCGCCTGGGTGGCGCAGTCGGTTAAGCCTCCGACTTCAGCCAGGTCACGATCTCGCGGTCCGTGAGTTCGAGCCCCGCGTCAGGCTCTGGGCCGATGGCTCGGAGCCTGGAGCCTGTTTCCGATTCTGTGTCTCCTTCTCTCTCTGCCCCTCCCCCGTTCATGCTCTGTCTCTCTCTGTCCCAAAAATAAATAAAAAAAAAAAAACGTTGAAAAAAAAAAAAATTTAAAAAGGAAAAGGAAAAGGAAAGGACCCAAATAAATAAAGTCACTAATGAAAGAAGAGAGATCACAACCAACACCACAGAAATACAAAATTATAGAGAATACTATGAAAAATTCTATGCCAACAAACTAGGCAATCTGGGGGAAGTGGACAAATTCCTAGAAACTCACAAACTACCAAAACTGAAACAGGAAGAAATAGAAAATTTGAACAGACCCATAACCTCCAAAGAAATTGAATCAGTAATCAAAAATCTCCCAACAAACAAGAGTCCTGGGCCAGATGACTTGCCAGGGGAATTCTACCAGACATTTAAAGTTAATATCTATCCTTCTCAAATTGTTCCAAAAAATAGAAATAGAAGGAAAACTTCCAAACTCATTCTGTGAAGACACCATTACCTTGATTCCAAAACCAGACAAAGACCCCACTAAGAAGGAGAATTATAGACCAATATCCTTGATTAATCTGGATGCAAAAATTTTCAACAAGATACTAGCAAATCAAATTCAACAATACATTAAAAGAACTATTCATCATGATCAAGTGGGATTTATTCCTGGACTGTAGGGCTGGTTCAATATTTGCAAATCAATCAACATGATACTCCACATTAATGAGAGAAAGAAATATATGACCCATGGGATGCCTGAGTGGCTCAGTCACTTATGCTGCTGACTTTGGTGCAGGTCATGGCCTCACAGCTTGTGAGTTGGAGCCCTGAATTGGGCTCTGTGCTGACAGCTCAGAGCCTGGGGCCTGCTTCAGATTCTGTGTTCCCATCTCTCTCTGCCCGTCCCCTGCTTGTGCATTCTCTCTCTCTCTCTCTCTGTGTCTCAAATATAACATTTTTTAAAAAAGAACCATATTATCCTGTCAATAGATTCAGAAAAAACATTTGACAAAATATAGCATCCATTCTTGATAAAAACCCTTAACAAAATAGGGATAGATGGAACATACCTCAACATCATAAAGGCTATATATGAAACACTCACAGCTTATATTATCCTAAGTGAGGAAAAACTAAGAGCCTTTCCCCTATGGTCAGGATCAAGACAAGGGTACCCATTGTCACCATTACTATTTAACATAGTACTAAAATTCTTAGCCTTAGCAATAAGACAACAAAAAGAAATAAAGGGCATACAAATCAACAAAGAAGTAAAACTTTCACTATTTGCATAAGACAAGATACTCTATGTAGAAAACCTGAAAGACTCTGCAAATAATAATTTCTAGAACTAATACATGAATTCAACAAAGTCACAGGATATAAAATCAACATGCAGAAATCTGTTGCATTTCTATACACCAATAACAAAGCAGCAGAAAAATAAGTTAAGGAATCAATCCCATTTACATTTGCACCAAAACCAAGAAGATACCTAGGAATAAATAAAGAGGTAAAAGATCTGTACTCTGAAAATTATAGAAAACTTATGACAGAAATTGAAGAGGACACCAAGAAATAGAAAAACATTTCATGCTCATGGATTGTAGGAACAAATATTATTAAAATGTGTATACCACCCAAAGCTTAAGCTTTGTGTATACTACACATTTAATGCAATCCCTATCAAAATGCTACCCACATTCTTCACAGAGCTAATTCTAAAATTTGTATGTAACCACAAAAGACCCCAAATGGCCAAAGCAATCCTGAAAAAGAAAAAAAAACTGGAGACGTCACGATTCTGGATTTCAAGCTATATTACAAAGCTATAGTCATCAAGACACTATGGTACTGGCACAAAAATAGACAAGTAGATCAATGGCACAGAATAGAAAACCCAGAAGTGGACCCACAACTATATGGTCAACTCTTCTTCAACAAAGCAGGGAAGAATATCCAACGGAAAAAGACAGTCTCTTCAACAAATGGTGTTGGGAAACTGGATGGTGACATGCAAAAGAATGAAACTGGACCACTTTCTTACACCACACACGATAATAAATTCAAAATGGATGAAAGACGTAAATGTGAGACAGGAAACCATCAAAATCCTAGAGGAGAGCACAGGCAGCAACCTCTTTGACCTTGGCTGGAGCAACTTCTTACTAAACATGTCACCGAAGGCAAGGGAAATGAAAGCAAACATGAGCTATTGGGACCTCATCAAGATAAAAACCTTCTGCACAGCAAAGGAAACAATCAACAAAAGTAAAAGGCAGTCTATAGAATAGCAGAAATTGTTTGCAAATGACATATCTGATAAAGATTTAGTATCCAAAATCTATAATAAAAGAACTTATCAAACTCAACACCCAGAAAACAACCCAGTTAACAAATGAACAGAAGACATGAATAGACACCTTTCCAAAGAAGACATCCAGATGGCCAACAGACAGATGAAAAGATGGTCGACATTACTCATCATCAGGGAAACACAAATCAAAACCATGATGAGACACTACCTCACACTTGTTAGAATGGCTAAAAATTAACAACACAAGAAACAACAGGCATTGGCAAGGATGCGGAGAATGGGAAACCGTCTTGCACTTCTGGTGGGAATGCAAACTGGTGCAGCCACTCCAGAGAACAGTATGGAGTTTCCTCAAAAGACTAAAAATAGAATTATCCTATGATCCAGCAATTGCACTGCTAGGTATTTACCCAAAGGATACAAAAATACTGATTTGAAGGAGTAAATTCATCCCAATGTTTATAGCAGCATTATTACCAATAGCCAAACTATGGAGACAGCTCAAATGTCCATTGACTGATGAATGGATAAAGATGTGGTGTATATACACAATGGAATATTACTCATCCATCAAAAAGAATGGAATCTTGTCAGTTGCAATGATGTGGATGGAACTAGAATGTATTATTTTTTTTTCAGTATATGAAATTTATTGTCAAATTGGTTTCCATACAACACCCAGTGCTCATCCCAAAAGGTGCCCTCCTCAATACCCATCACCCACCCTGCCCTCCCTCCCACCCCCCATCAACCCTCAGTTTGTTCTCAGTTTTTAACAGTCTCTTATGCTTTGGCTCTCTCCCACTCTAACCTCTTTTTTTTTTTTTTTCCTTCCCCTCCCCCATGGGTTTCTGTTAAGTTTCTCAGGATCCACATAAGAGTGAAACCATATGGTATCTGTCTTTCTCTGTATGGCTTATTTCACTTAGCATCACACTCTCCAGTTCCAACCACGTTGCTACAAAAGGCCATATTTCATTCTTTCTCATTGCCACGTAGTATTCCATTGTGTATATAAACCACAATTTCTTTATCCATTCATCAGTTGATGGACATTTAGGCTCTTTCCATAATTTGGCTATTGTTGAGAGTGCTGCTATAAACATTGGGGTACAAGTTCCCCTGTGAATCAGTACTCCTGTATCCCTTGGGTAAATTCCTAGCAGTGCTATTGCTGGGTCATAGGGTAGGTCTATTTTTAATTTTCTGAGGAACCTCCACACTGCTTTCCAGAGCGGCTGCACCAATTTGCATTCCCACCAACAGTGCAAGAGGGTTCCCGTGTCTCCACATCCTCTCCAGCATCTATAGTCTCCTGATTTGTTCATTTTGGCCACTCTGACTGGCGTGAGGTGATATCTGAGTGTGGTTTTGATTTGTATTTCCCTGATAAGGAGCGATGTTGAACACCTTTTCATGTGCCTGTTGGCCATCTGGATGTCTTCTTTAGAGAAGTGTCTATTCATGTTTTCTGCCCATTTCTTCACTGGGTTATTTGTTTTTCGGGTGTGGAGTTTGGTGAGCTCTTTATAGATTTTGGATACTAGCCCTTTGTCCGATATGTCAGTTGCAAATATCTTTTCCCATTCCGTTGGTTGCCTTTTAGTTTTGTTGGTTGTTTCCTTTGCTGTGCAGAAGCTTTTTATCTTCATAAGGTCCCAGTAATTCATTTTTGCTTTTAATTCCCTTGCCTTTGGGGATGTGTCGAGTAAGAGATTGCTACCGCTGAGGTCAGAGAGGTCTTTTCCTGCTTTCTCCTCTAGGGTTTTGATGGTTTCCTGTCTCACATTCAGGTCCTTTATCCATTTTGAATTTATTTTTGTGAATGGTGTGAGAAAGTGGTCTAGTTTCAACCTTCTGCATGTTGCTGTCCAGTTCTCCCAGCACCATTTGTTAAAGAGACTGTCTTTTTTCCATTGGATGTTCTTTCCTGCTTTGTCAAAGATGAGTTGGCCATACGTTTGTGGGTCTAGTTCTGGGGTTTCTATTCTATTCCATTGGTCTATGTGTCTGTTTTTGTGCCAATACCATGCTGTCTTGATGATGACAGCTTTGTAGTAGAGGCTAAAGTCTGGGATTGTGATGCCTCCTGCTTTGGTCTTCTTCTTCAAAATTACTTTGGCTATTCAGGGCCTTTTGTGGTTCCATATAAATTTTAGGGTGGCTTGTTCTAGTTTCGAGAAGAATGCTGGTGCAATTTTGATTGGGATTGCATTGAATGTGTAGATAGCTTTGGGTAGTATTGACATTTTGACAATATTTATTCTTCCAATCCATGAGCAGGGAATGTCTTTCCATTTCTTTATATCTTCTTCAATTACCTTCATAAGCTTTCTATAGTTTTCAGCATACAGATCTTTTACATCTTTGGTTAGATTTATTCCTAGGTATTTTATGCTTCTTGGTGCAATTGTGAATGGGATCAGTTTCTTTATTTGTCTTTCTGTTGCTTCATTATTAGTGTATAAGAATGCAGCTGATTTCTGTACGTTGATTTTGTATCTTGAGACTTTGCTGAATTCATGTATCAGATCTAGCAGACTTTTGGTGGAGTCTACCGGATTTTCCATGTATAATATCATGTCATCTGTAAAAAGCAAAAGCTTGACTTCATCTTTGCCAATTTTGATGCCTTTGATTTCCTTTTGTTGTCTGATTGCTGATGCTAGAACTTCCAACACTATGTTAAACAACAGTGGTGAGAGTGGGCATCCCTGTCGTGTTCCTGATCTCAGGGAAAAAGCTCTCAGTTTTTCCCCATTGAGGATGATGTTAGCTGTGGGCTTTTCATAAATGGCTTTTATGATCTTTAAGTATGTTCCTTCTATCCCGACTTTCTCAAGGGTTTTTAAGAAAGGGTGCTGGATTTTGTCAAAGGCCTTTTCTGCATCGATTGACAGGATCATATGGTTCTTCTCTTTTTTTTTTTATTAATGTGATGTATCACGTTGATTGATTTGCGAATGTTGAACCAGCCCTGCATCCCAGGAATGAATCCCACTTGATCATGGTGAATAATTCTTTTTATATGCTGTTGAATTCGATTTGCTAGTATCTTATTGAGAATTTTTGCATCCATATTCATCAGGGATATTGGCCTGTAGTTCTCTTTTTTTACTGGGTCTCTGTCTGGTTTAGGAATCAAAGTAATACTGGCTTCATAGAATGAGTCTGGAAGTTTTCCTTCCCTTTCTATTTCTTGGAATAGCTTGAGAAGGATAGGTATTATCTCTGCTTTAAACATCTGGTAGAACTCCCCTGGGAAGCCATCTGGTCCTGGACTCTTATTTGTTGGGAGATTTTTGATAACCAATTCAATTTCTTCGCTGGTTATGGGTCTGTTCAAGCTTTCTATTTCCTCCTGATTGAGTTTTGGAAGAGTGTGGGTGTTTAGGAATTTGTCCATTTCTTCCAGGTTGTCCAATTTGTTGGCATGTAATTTTTCATAGTATTCCCTGATAATTGTTTGTATCTCTGAGGGATTGGTTGTAATCATTCCATTTTCATTCATGATTTTATCTATTTGGGTCATCTCCCTTTTCTTTTTGAGAAGCCTGGCCAGAGGTTTGTCAATTTTGTTTATTTTTTTCAAAAAACCAACTCTTGGTTTCGTTGATCTGCTCTACAGTTTTTTTAGATTCTATATTGTTTATTTCTGCTCTGATCTTTATTATTTCTCTTCTGCTGCTGGGTTTGGGGTGTCTTTGCTGTTCTGCTTCTATTTCCTTTAGGTGTGCTGTTAGATTTTGTATTTGGGATTTTTCTTGTTTCTTGAGATAGGCCTGGATTGCAATGTATTTTCCTCTCAGGACTGCCTTTGCTGCGTCCCAAAGCATTTGGATTGTTGTATTTTCATTTTCGTTTGTTTCCATATATTTTTAAATTTCTTCTCTAATTGCCTGGTTGACCCACTCATTCGCTAGTAGGGTGTTCTTTAACCTCCACGCTTTTGGAGGTTTTCCAGACTTTTTCCTGTGGTTGATTTCAAGCTTCATAGCATTGTGGTCTGAAAGTATGCATGGTATAATTTCAATTCTTGTAAACTTATGAAGGGCTGTTTTGTGACCCAGTATATGATCTATCTTGGAGAATGTTCCATGTGCACTCGAGAAGAAAGTATATTCTGTTGCTTTGGGATGCAGAGTTCTAAATATACCTGTCAAGTCCATCTGATCCAATGTATCATTCAGGGCCCTTGTTTCTTTATTGACCGTGTGTCTAGATGATCTATCCATTTCTGTAAGTGGAGTGTTAAAGTCCCCTGCAATTACCACATTCTTATCAATAAGGTTGCTTATGTTTATGAGTAAATGTTTTATATATTTGGGGGCTCCGGTATTCGGCGCATAGACATTTATAATTGTTAGCTCTTCCTGATGGATAGACCCTGTAATTATTATATAATGCCCTTGTTCATCTCTTGTTACAGCCTTTAATTTAAAGTCTAGTTTGTCTGATATAAGTATGGCTACTCCAGCTTTCTTTTGGCTTCCAGTAGCATGATAAATAGTTCTCCATCCCCTCACTCTCAATCTAAAGGTGTCCTCAGATCTAAAATGAGTTTCTTGTAGACAGCAAATAGATGGGTCTTGTTTTTTTATCCATTCTGATACCCTATGTCTTTTGGTTGGTGCATTTAATCCATTTACATTCAGTGTTATTATAGAAAGATACGGGTTTAGAGTCATTGTGATGTCTGTATGTTTTATGCTTGTAGTGATGTCTCTGGTACTTTGTCTCACAGGATCCCCCTTAGGATCTCTTGTAGGGCTGGTTTAGTGGTGACAAATTCCTTCAGTTTTTGTTTGTTTGGGAAGTCCTTTATCTCTCCTTCTATTCTAAATGACAGACTTGCTGGATAAAGGATTCTCGGCTGCATATTTTTTCTGTTTAGCACACTGAAGATCTCGTGCCAATCCTTTCTATCCTGCCAAGTTTCAAAAGAGAGATCAGTCACGAGTCTTATAGGTCTCCCTTTATATGTGAGGGCACGTTTATCCCTTGCTGCTTTCAGAATTGTCTCTTTATCCTTGTATTTTGCCAGTTTCACTATGATATGTCGTGCAGAAGATCGATTCAAGTTACGTCTGAAGGGAGTTCTCTGTGCCTCTTGGATTTCAATGCCTTTTTCCTTCCCCAGTTCAGGGAAGTTCTCAGCTATTATTTCTTCAGGTACCCCTTCAGCACCTTTCCCTCTCTCTTCCTCCTCTGGGATACCAATTATGCGTATATTATTTCTTTTTAGGGTATCACTTAGTTCTCTAATTTTCCCCTCATACTCCTGGATTTTTTTATCTTTCTTTCAGCTTCCTCTTTTTCCATACCTTTATCTTCTAGTTCACCTATTGTCTCCTCTGCCTCTTCAATCCGAGCCGTCGTCATTTCCATTTTGTTTTGCATTTCATTTAAAGTGTTTTTCAGCTCCTCGTGACTGTTCCTTAGTCCCTTGATCTCTGTAGCAAGAGATTCTCTGCTGTCCTCTATACTGTTTTCAAGCCCAGCGATTAATTTTATGACTATTATTCTAAATTCACTTTCTGTTATATTATTTAAATCCTTTTTGATCAGTTCATTAGCTGTTGTTATTTCCTGGAGATTCTTCTGAGGGGAATTCTTCCGTTTGGTCATTTTGGATAGTCCCTGGAGTGGTGAGGACCTGCAGGGCACTTCCCCTGTGCTGTGGTGTATAACTGGAGTTGGTGGGCGGGGCCGTAGTCAGCCCTGATGTCTGCCCCCAGCACACCGCTGGGGCCACAGTCAGACTGGTGTGTGCCTTTTCTTCCCCTCTCCTAGGGGCGGGATTCACTGTGGGGTGGCGTGGCCCGTCTGGGCTACTTGCACACTGCTAGGCTTGTGGTGCTGGGGATCTGGCGTATTAGCTGGGGTGGGTAGGCAAGGTGCACGGGGGCAGGAGGGGCAGGCTTAGCTCGCTTCTCCTTAGGTGATCCACTTCAGGAGGGGCCCTGTGGCAGTGGGAGGGAGTCAGATCCGCTGCCGGAGGTTTGGCTCCGCAGAAGCACAGAGTTGGGTGTTTGCGTGGAGTGAGCAAGTTCCCTGGCAGGAACTGGTTCCCTTTGGGATTTTGGCTGGGGGATGGGCGAGGGAGATGGCTCTGGCGAGCGCCTTTGTTTCCCACCAAACTGAGCTCTGTTGTCGGGGGCTCAGCAGCTCTCCCTCCCTTTGTCCTCCAGCCTTCCTGCTTTCCAAGCAGAGCTGTTCACTTATGACCTCCCAGATGCTAAGTCCCGCTTGCTGTCGGAACACACTCTGTCTGGCCCCTCCGCTTTTGCCAGCCAGACTCGGGGGCTCTGCTTGGCCGGCAGGCTGCCCCTCCGCCCCGGCTCCCTCCCGCCAGTCCGTGGAGCGTGCACCGCCTCGCCGCCCTTCCTACCCTCTTCCGTGGGCCTCTCCTCTGCGCTTGGCTCCGGAGACTCCGTTCTGCTAATCCTCTGGCGGTTTTCTGGGTTATTTAGGCAGGTGTAGGTGGAATCTAAGTGATCAGCAGGATGCGCGGTGAGCCCAGTGTCCTCCTACACCACCATCTTCCTTTTTCCTCGCTCAGAATGTATTATTCTAAGTGAAATAAGTCAATAAGAGAAAGACAAATACCATATTATTTCATTCATGTGGAATTTAAGAAACAAAGAAGATGAACCTATGAGAAGGGGGGAAAGAGAAGAAACCACAAGAGACTCTTAACAATAGAGAACAAACTGAGGGTTGTTGGAGGGAGGTGGGTGGGAGATGGGCTGTATGAATGATGGATATTAAAGAGGGCACTTGTTGTGATGAGCACTGGGTGTTGTGTGTAAATGATGAATCAGTGAATTCTACAGAACAAATATGGTACTGTGTATTAACTAAAATTTTAAAAATAAAATTATGATCTGCTAATTCTAACATCTGGGTCATCTCATGGTCAGTCTCTGTCGATTATCTTTTCTCTTGAGAATGGATCACAAATTCCATTGTCTTCATATGGTGAGTAATTTGGGGGTATTTTTGACATTGTAATTGTTAAGTTATAGAGGCTCTGGATTCTGTTTTATAGTTTCCCTCCAAATGCTGAATTTGGGGTTGGTTATTTGTTTGTTTGAGACAGCAATAAACTTGGTTGGATAAAACTGTAACTCGTCTCCTGGGACACAGCTCAAACCTCAGCTTAGTACTTTTGTTCTTATCTGGGTCGCTGGAGCCTGACTTATGTGTGCACAGTTCAGAGGTTGACCAGAGATTTGGACAGAGTTTATATACAGAGTGTGTGGTTCTTCCTTTCTGACTCTCTTTTCCTGGATTCCTCCCCTCACTTTCCAAAGGCTATGGTTGTCTCAAACTCCATCCTTTGATTCTTCAGGCCAGAAGGACTGTAGGTTTTCTATCATTTTATCTGCCCTGTATGGACCTACTGTGGCAGCATTTAATACAGTAACCTTCAGGTTAAAAGCCATAAAAAAAAGGAAAGTCATCCTGTGCATTCATTTTTACAAGTATTGACTCCTCTCCAGAAACCCCATGTTGTTGTTCACTCTCTAGGGCCTTCAGGTAGTTGTGTTTTTTTATGTTTTGTTTTGTTTTGTTTTAATGTTCATCATTATTATCTGCAGGAGTTTGTCTAATTGAAGCTTACTGAGCTACCCTGGAACCAGAACTGTTAGTATTTTTGTTTCAGACACATCAAGTTTGAGGTGTCCATTAGACATCCAAGTGGAAGTGTTCACTAGCCAGTTGGATATGCACCCGGAGTTCTGGGGAGAAATAATTTAACATTTGACAGGATATAGATGGTGCACAGTCATGGGAGTGGATAAATCATGATACGAGTATACTTGTACAAGAGAAGAAGCCCAGAACCAAACCCAGTTATACTCCAGTATGCATGGTGAGGAAGAATTAGCAAAGCAGATCAAGAAAAAGTGGACAGTGAGGGGCAAAAACAAAAACTAAAAACCAACCAAACAAAAAAACCCAAGAGAGTGTTGTCTTGAAGTCCAATTGAAGAAAGTATTTCCAAAAAAGGACAAGTAGTTAACTGTATTAAATGCTGCCAAAGGTTAAGATAACAATTGAAAACTCACTACTGGACTTAGCAGTATGAAGGTCACTGGTAAACCTGAGGATATTTTTGTTCAGGTGTTTGAGTCAGAACTCACTGAAATGAAGCAAAGAGTTGGAGTCCAGGAGCATGGAGAATTCTCTCCAGGAATTTTACCCTCAAAGAGGAAAGAAAAATGGGATTGCAGCTGGAGAGGGATATGAAGTGAAGAGAAGTTTTGACATTGGGAAAAATCACGCAATGTTGGCATGCTAAAGGCGGCATAGCTGAGAGGGAATAATTGGTGCGGGAAGAGAGAGAGAGGAGACAGGATCCTGTGCACAAGTGGAGAGTTGGCCCTAAATGGAATTATGAGCAGCTCACCCATAGCAGCTGGCGGCAAGTGGAGAAGATGTTGTGTATTGGATGTGATGAGGGTGAGGAGGGGACTATGAGGGGACCCAGCCTAGCACTGAAAAGAGGCAGCAGGCCAAAAAGAAATCCCTTTATTTCTTAAACCAGTTTGTATTGGATTTTTTGTGGTTCAGAACCAAAAACTTTTTAAATGATAAATATGTTTTTTATATATGTCTCAAAAATGAAATCATAGAACAGAGTGCTGTTATTTATAAGAAATGACTACAAAGTAATGAAACTTCATTTTCATAGACCAGAAGTTCTGAGTCCAAATGGTTATTTGCTGGGCAGCTGGGTGGCTCAGCCGGTTGAGTGTCTGACTCTTGATATCGGCTCAGGTCATGATCTCACAGTTTGTGAGTTCTAGCCCCATGTTGGGCAATGCGCTGACAGTGTGGAGGCTGCTTGGGATTCTCTCTCTCCCTCTCTCTCTCTGCCCCTCCCTTGTTCAAGTACACGCATGCACACATGTGCTCTCTCTCTCTCAAAATAAACAAAAACTTTTTTAAAAACCCCCAAATTGGGTATTTGCCATTCTTTCAATTAGTTCCAGGGAACTATTCCAAAGAACATTGCCATAACTCAAAATATTTTTGGACACAGTTTTGCTTTGAATTGCTTTTATTTTTTTATTATTTTTTAAATGTTTATTTTTGAGTGAGAGAGAGTGTGAGTGGGGGAGAGGCAGAGAGAGAGGGAGACACAGAATCTGAAGCAGGCTCTGAGCTGTCAGCACAGAGCCCAATGTGGGGCTCAAACTCACAAGCCGTAAGGTCATGACCTGAGCTGAAGTCAGATGCTTAACCGACCGAGCCACCCAGGCGCCCCTTGAATTGCTTTTAAAATCTGAGTTACATGTTTTGAGTACCCTCAAAGACAACAAATCATGGTCTTTTGTTGGTGGATTTGATATTGGATATAGACAAAACTAGTTGGAGTTGAGTCTAGCAAATACCCATTTTAGGTCAAAACTTGTTCCAGAAGAAGTCCAATGTACTCCAGAGCCTGAGCATGGAAGAGAAAAGAGAGCTCATCCTTTGGAGTAAAACGGCATCCCTTGGATTCCTCTCGGTGAGCCTGACTGTTCAACCTCATGGAATATTTGCAGCAGAAACCATTCTGCTGATGTCAAGGAAAATAGTCTCTGTAAACTTCATTTCTGACATGAAGGAAGTTAAAATTTCTACCTGAGGATGTTTTTCAAAGTCTCAGCAGAGACACTGATAATCAGCTCAGATGTGTGTGAGGCAAGAGAGCCATGGAAGAGCCTCCTCACCTTACTTATCTTTCACAGCAAGCCTGCATGTTTAGATAGACTAAAGCCATAGCAACCATTTGTACTGCTAATTTTCCCCAAAACTTTGTATACTTCTGAAGAGACTACTCAGGCAGCATTGGGAAGTATGGGATGGGAATTAGACTGGGTCAGAAAATACAGGCTCAGTTTTGGCTCTTCTGTTTATCTGCCGTGCAACCTTGGATGAGAAACACATCTGAGCCTCAACTTCCTCATCTGTAGACGCTACTAATTCATATTCTACCCAACAAGATTAAAAGGGGAAAGGTTTACAAAAGTGCCTTGTCAAGGGTTGTAGTAGTAGTCACGTAGCCGTAGTCAAAGGGTTGGTTGGGTGAGAAAGGGGAGGGAGGGAGACTTGTTGTTTTGCCCCCAGTGGGAAGGATCTACACCCTTTAGTTCTCTGAATTTTGTAATGTGCCCGTATATTACCTATTCCAAAACATAGAAAAAGGTAAGGGTTTTTGAAGAATTTGCTAATTTATTATCTGCATTCGACCACAAGACAAACCCATCCTAGGGTCAAGCTGCATGATCTCTACAGCATCCTGTTTTTCATGCCCATTCAGGGCACTCACTATAAATCAGAGTGGGTAAGAAATGGGCTTTTGACAGAACAAATTCCAATGCGAAAGACCAAAAGATGTTGTGCCTAGCTCTGGTTTTTGTAAAATGAAGTCTAAAAGACTGCTACAGCACTCAGGTGAGCTACAAGAGGGTACAGCTGCCATACAAACACTGATGGCCAAGGCGTCTTCCAGAAGCTTCCTTCCAGAAGGGTAGGGGAAGCTACTCCTGGTAAGGCAGATTTGGCCCGCAGAACAGGGTTGCTCCCATTCTGACATAGTAGCTTTCAAACTTATTTTCCCACCAATTTTACATCATCATTCAGTACACACACCCCTGTGATATTTACGCTCACACATTATTGAAACAAAACTTTAATGAAAGAGTTATTACTGATTAATTGTGATGAACTCTGATAGTTTTCTATCGTGTTTTTTTTTTTTTTTTAATGCTAGCTACAACCAACCAAACTGATTATGTAACTCACTAGTGGGTTCTAACCAGTAATTTGGAAAACATAAGCTAGTCAGCTTTGGTCTGTCTGATTCTCACACAGTGGTGAGCCGTGTAAGGGTCCCGAGAAGTCTCAATAACAATTGATTACTCAACCTACCTATCAATTCCCATATATCTACATATACAAACTTCAGAATGCACTTATATAAATGTATACTTCATCCTCCTTGAGCTGCTGTCAAACACATGTACTTTTCTGCACACTGAGGGCCACAGAGCTGAGCTCCCCGCTTCATTCCTTGGTTCTCTGATCTTTCGCACTGACCGATCCAACTCAGTTCCTGTGGGAGGTCCCTGAAGTTAAAATATTTGAATCAAAGAATGCCAGGGGTGAAAGAGACCTTAAGAATCATTTAGTACAACCACCCCTTTGATGATTTTCAGTCTCTAGTCTCTGCTTACACTCCTCCAGAGGCAGAGAGCTCACTATTTACTGTGGCAACCTCTTCCTATGGCTTCTATTTCTTAGTTTTTGTGTCAAAATTAGTGAGTCAATACGTATTCTTGGAGTAATGCTTGGCATATAGTAAGCACTCAAGATTTCTCACTAGTATTGTTAGTAATGGTTGTATTAGTGTTATTAACAGTAATAACTTATATCACCCCTTTTTACATGACTGCCCTTCATGTTTAAGGGAGAAAATCACATCTCCTGGGTCTTCTCTTTGTCTGCTAAACACCCCCAGTTCTATCAATCCTTCCTGCTGTAGTGTGGTTTCCTGACCCTTCCCATCTAGCTAACTGCCCTCTAGATGCAGGCAGGTCTCTAACGGGTTTGATGCTTCTCTGAAAATACCAGCCTTCAGAATTGGATACTAGACTCTGCATACGGGGCATCAGGGCAGAGAACAGAGACCCTCACCTCCCATGACCTGGAGCTTGGAGGCTAATAATGCTGCCCAAGGTTATTAATAGCCCACATCAGAGCAGGAAGAGAGACCTGTAAGCACAAATAATGGAGGAGCAGGAGGGGCGGCGTCTCTCTCTTCAGAGCGGATGCCTTGTGGGGAAATTAACAAGCTGCCATCCTGGGAGGACTCAGGCCTGCAGGAATGTGGCTAGCCCTCTAGGAAGAGCTGACTATCCAATGGCTGGATGAAGTGTCTCAGAATCAAGCAGCTACAGGGAGACAAGAGGGAGTAGAGGGGCTCTGACAAGCCTGGGCGGTCCATCTTCCAACTAAGCAATGAAGTATTTACTCGTGGGCCCCTGAGTGTTTTGAGATCCTCCACGTTTTCCAGAAAAGCCAGAAATGTGAACTTTTAAAATATAGAATCATCCCATTTTAAAATGTCAACTAATTCTTTTTTTTTTTTTTTTCAAAATATTGTATGAGGGATCAGTGTCTAAGATAAGCCAGACCACTGTGACCCTTGGTTCTCCTTTTGGGCCCCTGTTCTCTACCTATAGCGCTGGGGAGCTGGAGCCCGTGGAGCCTGGCACTGGCCCACTGGCCTTTTACTCCAGTCTCTCCAGACAGTTCTTAAGTTACCGCCGCAGCCAGGGCCAAATTCAGGAAGACAGCTATGTTATCTAAGCACCAGAGAGAGCCTGCCTAGTGCTTTCTGGGCAGGTGGAAAGAGCAGTTGAGCCTGCAGTATCTTGTGGAGGAAAGGCTTTGAGTGGAATCCAATCCCCCACCCCCTAAAGGAATGTTAGTATCTACCCACTTATTGGAGGAGGAAGAAATCAGATGTTCCTTGGCCTCTGGCTTCCTGGGTGACTTCATTCTCTCCTTCCAAAAGACTCTGCTTATCTCTTTGCAAAATAGTGAACCTATAAATGCTTTGTGTGTCTTCAGTTGTAAAACATCCACTGAGAAGGTAAAATGTAGTTGTTCATAAAATTTTAGACTCATTATGGGATCCACAGACTCAAACTTTTAGAACCACAAGGAAGCTTTTCAACAGCTAGCTGGCCAGATCAGGTAAACTGAGGCAGAGACTAATTTGCCTAGAGTCTTGCCCAGGTTCACTGGCTCCTCTTTTTCATATAATCCTCCCAGTGCCTTGGGAAAATGAACCGCAATGGCCCCTCACCCCAACCCAACCACCCACACGTTTACAACTGGCCAGATCAACTCACTTTAGAGACAGTATCGTATTTTAATGTGAAGTGGGAATTTGGGGATAATAAATAACGAGATAATAAACAATAAATAATTAAGAAGTTGAAAATTTTTCTGAAATTTAAAAAAAATTTGAGGTTACTTTATTTCAAAATATCAATGAAAATATTAATAAAGCCTCCATTTGTAAGCAATGCATGAAATCATGTGAGTCCCCAAAAGTTTTAAAAATTTGTCACAAGTTGCATAATTTGAAACCTCTGGCAGGCAAAGGGAATTGTCAAATGTTTATGCCAACTGTTTACCTATCAACTGTCATATAGTTGGTACAACGTTACCTACTAACAGAAACTACTACCATACATTGTCAGGATTGGTCTGAATTTACATGAGCTTTAAAATGTGCAGGTTTTGAAAATGCATCTTTTTTAATGTTTATTTATTTTTGAGAGAGAGAGAGAGAGAGAGAGAGAGAGAGAGTGAGAGGATCTGAAGCAGGATCTGTGCTGACAGCAGAGAGCCCAGTGTGGGGCTCAAACTCAAGAACTGTGAGCCCATGACCTGAGCCGAAGTCGGAGGCTTAACCGACTGAGTCACCCAGGTGCCCCTCAGAATGCATCTTTTACATAAAATGAACTGCCCCAAACTCCACTGAACAGGTTTTATTGTTCTCTCCATTGGACAGAGGCTGCTCTGGCCAGAGATCTCTTGGTGATGTGAGAGATATTGCCGGCTGCTTTCCCAACACAGCTATTCCGTCTTCCTACCTTGTGAATAGAATCTCAGTTTTGTTTAGATATTGATCAACAATATGCCCAAGGAAGGTGTTATCAGCCCTAGGAGGTGAGTCATGTTTGGTCTAGGTCAGTCGTGATAATTCTGTCTCCTTTGCCAGTGACTGGTTTAGGAGAGGTGATAATGTGACCCAGTTCTGCCTAGTGAGACCTAGTGAGAAAGTGTTGGCTGGACATCTTTGGGAAAGATTTCCTCTGACAAAAACAGAAAGACACACACACACACACCTGCATTTTCTTCCTACCTTTGGTCATTGTTATGTAAAAATGGGATGCTTAGAGATTAGCAGCAATTTTGTAACCATGAGGGAAGCAAAGAGAATCACTGAGAAGACCTACTATATGCCAGGCTGAAACATGTGTTTCATAGTAACAATAAAAGTGACAAAGGAAAAGAAGAATCTAGGCACAGAGAGGTGAGGCATATTGAGCCAGACATCCCAGCAAGCCGAGACCTGGGATGATATCAGGCTCCCAACTCTTGACCCTTGGGCTCTTTCTCCTACACTAGATTGTGAAAGAAATAGGGGCAGAGGGCACTCAGAAGATGTGGGATGTGGGGGCCTCAGAATGTCCCATGCACACAGAGAGGTGTGTGTGGAACACTGCATGTGTCATGTGTCATGTGCCATAGGCCATAGCAAGTATGTTCTAGAGGAGACACAAGGGTACACTGCCCCACGGGTATGTACGGAGCTTTGTGATAATGTGAAACACCCCTTGGGAATTAGGTCATTCATCAATTCACTCCATCATTTTCACTCCATCATTTTTACTAATTTGCAAAATGCTGACTTTGGCCCATACCCTGTGCTGCTGCTTTGGGGGATGCAAAGAATCAGAACATAGGCATGTTGCCTTTTTGAAGCTTGCAGAAGCCTAGATAGGGAGGGGAATCATGCCTGCAAAGAGTTAGGAACCAAGACAGGACAGAGCAAATACCAGGTGAAGGGACCAGGCAGCCAGGGCTCAGGGATTTAGAGAGGGGAATGGTCCCTGGGACGTGGGCAGTCAAAAAGGGCTTCATGAAGGCAGAGGACAAGAAAATGAAGGAGTCAGATGATGGAGGTTTGGGGCCTGGAAGACAGGGAGAACGAAAGACAGAGTTTGGGTTGTCAGGAAAAGGAGACTTCATCTTACTTCTTCCCCACACCAATGGAAGAGGTTTAAATTCTAAGTCTTCATCTACATTCTAATCCATGGTTTCATTCATTTCAACCCATTTTTACTGAATGTGCTGGTACATACAGGCAATTTACAGCTACAAAGAGGCAAATCCCACAAGGAGCTCTGCCTCCATGTTAAGACAGACCTGTGATCAGCCAATGACTGGAGATAAGTGTTGTCACAGGGGTAGACACAGGGTGCCGCCATGCCTGGCCAGAGAAGGGACACAGCAAGATGGTTTTTCAGGGACACAGATTGAAATCGACCTTGGGGCTCTAGGGAGTCCTCTAGGCTTGGTGCGGGGACTGCTGGCCTGCTGATTAACTCACCCCCGACTCAACTTTCTATTACCATCCAGTTCCCTTGGACAAGAGCTCACCCTTGTCTCTTTGTGTGGATGACACCCTTGATCGGTCCAATTATTTTGGTCTCTCATCCCAAGGAAGGAGGCTGAATGAGGAGAGACTCTGTTTCACCACCCTGAGCAGATTCTCTTTGCTTAGAGTTGTATGGACATCTGTTAAGTAGACACCTATTGTCCTGGGGTGAGAAAGGGTGTGATAGGACAGTATGGGTCTGTCCCCCTCACACATTCCTTTGTAGGCAGAGCTTGAAGTTTGCTGGGAGGAGGCAGGCAGTTGTTCAGTGGCCCCGTGCTGCCTTGGGAACCTGCCCCTGGCTCGCTGAAGATCATCAACACTAATTCTCTAATGGATGGAGGTGGCTCCATGTGTGGGGAACAGGTGGGAGAGAATGTCAGGGACCTTGGGAAGGAAACGCTCAGAGTCTGGCATTCAGTTTGCAGAGTGTGAAGAGACGAGGCCATGTTGAGTGGTCAGGCTGGTGAGGTGGGATCCATCAGGGCACAGCTTCTTCTCTGGGCATTGTTGGAGGTCATCTCTGCTCAGCCAGACCCATTTGTGCCTAACATCATTGTCTAAGATGGACAGGAGGAACCAGGAAGTGGCCAAAGTGGTCCACTGCACTGAGATAAGGTGTCGAACGAGAAGGTGAGCTGGTCCTGGGGTTTGAAGGCAGGTGCTGGCCTTAACTGGCTTCAGGGCATCTTTCACCACAGGAAAGTGTTTGTTCTTCTCAGGACAAGTCGTTACAGGTCTGTCAACAATTTCCATTTCCATTCAACAAATATCTTTTGTGTGAGACTCAAAGGGGTACAAAGGAGCTCTTGCTTTAGAGGAGTTTGCTGCCAATTTGGGTGCTGAGAGAGAAACCCAAAATGTTCAGGAGCCTCACAGGAGGATGAGAGCACAGCTGGTGGGAGGTGCCTGGAAACAAGCCGTATAGTGAGCATTTCTGAGAACCTGCCAGCAGCCAGGTGCCATGCTGAGCACTTCACATAGAGAATTTCATTTTATTGTCCCCTCCTTTTATAGATTGGGAAACAGGCTCAGAAGACATGAAGTAACTTGCCCAGAGACACAGAGCTGGAAAAAGGCCAAACAGAGATGAAGGTCAGATATCTCTGAGTCCAAAGTACATTCTCTTATGCATTTTGCTTGGCTGCCATGTGGGACAGATGGGTTTGAAATGAATCTGGAGGGTGGGAAGGAGCTTGTCAGATGGAGCCTTGTCAGGAGGAAAGTGCAGCCTGAGGAAAGGTGCAGAGGCAGTGTGGTACCAGAAATGTCCTCAAAGGGCATCTTCGAGGATAAGGCCAGAGGGAAGGTTTAGGTATGCAGGGCCTGGGCCTGGGGCTGGTGCCCCTTCCAGAGGCCACAGGAACCACTGGTGGAGGGAAGAGGCCTGATGACAAAGAAAGGAAATGAGGACAGAGGAGGGAAGAAGCAAACCAAGACTGGAGGAAGGAGAACATTCTGGAGATGTGAGCTGGAGGCAGGAAGAAAGGGGAGGAGCTGCCCCTTCATGTGGGCAGTGGAGTTTCTTAGAGACGAGCCGCCCAGAGAAGCTTGTCCTGGCCTGAAGGTGCAGCCGGCAGACCTCAGGGAGGAGCCTGCAGCCCCCACCACCTCGGGGAGGAGAGAGACAGGCCAGGAGTGGGGCCGAGGAGAAGAGGAAGAAGGGCCCGTGGATGGTCAAGGTGAGAAACGACTTTCTGTTGGGTTGGTCGGAGGGACGAAGAAGGGACAGGGTCTGGTGAGAACCACACCGTCAGTACTCAGAGGGTTCCCTCAGACCCAGTCCTGCCCATGATGTGTTGTGTCTGTGAGTCTGTGCTTCTTGGTCACAGCAGAAGTGACTCTGGGGAACAGGTTCCTACAGGATGATACCTGCTTTTGCTTGTCCTGTGTGGCACTGGATCTGCAGTGCTGGAGAACCACTGGGCCAGCACCCTTGACCCAGATGGGAGCAGCTATGCCCACACCACCCCATCTCCGGAATCCCCATCCCACACGGTCAGGCCTGCCAGGCCAAGCCCTTATCCGTCCGCTCCTGGCTGACCTCCATGACTTAGCTCACACTCCTCCGGTTAGCACACTCAGCTTCTTACACACCTTTCTCTGCCTACTCCAAGCAGCTTTCCCTTGTGGGTCTGCTGCCTGCTCTTTCGCCTGATGGCTTAGTGTGCATCTATGTAGTCCTTCCTCTCACTTAGAGTCTCTAGATTTCATTTTTTGTATATGTTCATCTTATGTCCCCACAGAGATGACAAGGTCTCTGAGGACAGGGATCACATCTTACATTTTCCCGTCTCTCGCATAACACCTGAAATTGGTTCACAGAAGGAATTTCCCTTCCCCCCGCACACAGACCCTGTGGCTCTAGGACTGTAGCCCCCAAACCGACCCAGAAGACATGGTCGAGCATGGGAGGGGAGTTGGGCACAGAGAGGCTGAAGCATGCCTCCACCTTGATGGTTCTCTGGAACAATTCTAAGCTGTGGGGACCGTGGTGCTGATTCAACCTCCTTACTCCACTGTCAGGCAAATGGCAGTCCCTGGGCGGGGCACAGGTGCCCAGAGTCCCTCAGAAACACCACTGTGAGCAACAATGACCCTCTTTTGCTACAACTCAGTTTTCCAGGCCTCAGACCCCACCGTCTGTAGCATTCCCCATTTTGGAAACGTCTCTCTCCCAGACCCAAACCTACTTCTCTGGCCAGTCTTTCCTTATCTCCTTTGCAGGTGTTTTTCCTCTCTAGCCCTCAGAGTGCCTCAGGATGCAGTCACCTGGTTTTTTTCTCCCTCTCCTCCCCCCTTCCTTGGCAGACGAAGCCACCGGCCACAGGAAGGACCACTTCTGATTCCTGCAGAGCTCTGGCTCCCCGTTCTCTTCTGAGTTTCCCAACCACCTAATTTCCTGCCTCTTGGGTGCCTCTTGCGCGTGTGTCCTAAAGGCACCTCACGCTCAGTACATCCAGACCTGAATTTGTGACTTCCCTCAGCGCTCTTCCCCAAACCCTGTCCCTGCCCAGTGATCCCTGCTCAGCACATCATCTGCCGTCCAGGCCCCGGGGAAGGGCCCAGGCTGGAAACCCAGCACCGCTTCTCCTCCCTTCTTACACACAAGCCATCAGTTTTACCCTGAGCACCTCTTTACCCACATCTCTGCACCTCCCACCACTGCCAGCCTGCTTCAAGTCCCCTCCACCTCCCGCTCAGAGGGACTGGGCTCCCAGCTCCCTCCCTTTTCTCCCTGCCATCCATCCTCCAAAGAGCATCAGTCACCTTTTTAAAACAGTAAGTAGATCCTTTCACACACCTCCCCTCCTCCCAATCCCTTAAAACACTTTATTGGCTTCTGGTTTCTCTTAGGACAGAGGCCCAGATGCTACCAAGGCCTACCTCTCCCACCTACATCTGCCTTCACTCTGCACTGTGGCCACCTGGCCTTTCCCTTCCTGGATTTCCCCCGAGATCCTGCCAACCACAGAGCCTTGAAACGAGCCTGGGAGAGGGCATCTCGTCACCTGTCTCCATACTGTCATTTCACATTCATTTGTGAAACCAATGCCCCCTGCCTGCCTAGAATATAAGCTTCTTGAGGTCAGGGGCCTCACCTGGCATGTAGATGTAGCTCAGGAAATATGTGCTGACCCTTGGGGCTTACTCGGGGATAACACTCCTGGGTTCCGGTCACCATGCTATGCAGGGCGGATGCGTGTTGTCCCTGTGATAGGCAAGGTGTGAGCCCCTGGACCCAGCATCCAGGGCAGTGGAGGCAGAGTGAAGGCCTGGAGCACAAGGCTCCAGGGAGGTTCTGGTTACAGGGGAAGAAGATGATGGCCTAGGGACTTGGCCTTGAATTGAGGGAAAAAAAATATTTCCTACCAGTATGAGAAAGGAAGAGGGAAAGTCTGCGTGGAGCCCTTATTACAAGGTGGGTGGCCCTTAGTTCTCTCTAAATCGTGTCACACATGGGAGATTCAGTCACATCTTCCTTCAAGACACCCGCCTACTAGGACAATTACAGGGAGCCTTGGGGCCTTTCAGGGGGTGGGGACTTACTGGCAGAAGAGGCTGAGAGGGGCTACAGGAGAGAGGTTCAGCATGGCCAGGGCAGGGAGGGGAAAGTCTCCAGGTGCTGTTGGTGCAGAGGCCCTTGGGCTGGCCGGGTTCCTAGGCGGCACACTGCGTGGGGTCTGGTACCTGGAAGGTTTGCGGGGCCGGTCCGGCGCTTTTGTGACACCCGATTTTAAACTCTTCAAATGTGACAGGGAAAAATGTTCAGATCACTCAAGCTGGGCTGCGGCACGGAACCACAAGAGATAAAGATAAGGCCCAGGTTTGACACCTGGAGGAAGCTCAGTTCGTGTTCATGTTCGCTGAAGCGCAGGCTGCTAACCCAAGTTAGCAGGTGAAAACCCAGGGAGAACGCTTTGCTGAGCGAGCGAGCAGGGACACATGACATCAGGGGAAAGTACCTTCATTTTCTCTTGTGAGCCCCGGCAAACATTTCTCTGGATCCATTTTTCCCTGCAGGGAAACTCAGGCAAGCACCGCTCACCGTTCTGGCCATTGTCTTGTGATAAATACCTTGCCAGTGGGATCTCAGAACTCCAAGCTCCTTTTCCTCCAAAGTGTCTCCCTCACAGAGTCAGGCAGGGGAAGTTGCAGGTGCAGAGGAAAACAAGCTAGTTCTCCCGTGTCCACCCCCTGCGTGCCTAGGACGGCGAGCCTGCTCCTGGGTGGAGGTCAGAGCGGGGAAGGGCTGAGGGCAGGGAAGGGCCTGCCTGACGTTTCACAGCCGTGTGTGGCATTAGCCCGAAGCCCGAAGGTCCGGCTGACTGCAGAGCCAGGTCCCCTTGTGGGGGAGTCTGTGGTCACTTTAGAGCGTCTCTTGTCACTGAGGCTCTTTTATATGTGGTTTCCTGACATTGGGCCAGGTCTCCTGGCCGGTCACGCAGGATCTCTGTGGCGCCACCAGTCCTCACCTCATCCCTTCGTGGTCCTCTTCCGTGGGATCCAAAGCCTGCGCGATATTGTGATTTATAAGAAACACAGATTTAGTCTTCATCTCCGTTCCTGGCACAGGGCTCCTAAACTCCTTGGAATTCCCTAAGTGTGGTGAGGGATTAAGGGTTATCTTTTGATATGTTAACGAGGTGAGTTTTGGAGAGCCCCTAGGTCCCCTTAGGCTGGGGGCTGGTTGCCATGGGAAACCGATCACGTGATCAGAGGGTTGGCACTTTCAATTCCCGCCGGCCCGCCCCACCTCTCGGGACAGGAGAAGGGCTGGAAACTGAGTTCAGTTACCAACGACCAATGACTTAATCAATCGTGTCTGTATCCTGAAGCCTCCGTAAAAATGCAAAAGGATGGGGGTCTGGAGAGCTTCCAGGTTGGTGAGAACATGGCAATTTGGGGAAAGTGGTGTGCCCAGAGGGCATGGAAGTTCCGCACCCTCTTCCCTCTGGCGGTTCCTCTGCTTGGTGTGGGAACGCCCCTGCCCCACACCGGGTGTCAGAAGTGTGCGATAGGCAGAATCAAGGAGACACTGGGAGAAGTGAGGTTTTCCAACATCCTGGAAACACACCTCTCCCAGGCACCTCGCTCACACTGAGGCTTTTCAGGGGTTACATACCACTTCTTGTGCTCCTCAAATCCAGGAGACACCTGTCAAATTCTTTGAGGCCCCCTACCCCCGGGATGGGAAGTGGGGGTGATGCACAACCCAGAGATGACTGCCCTTCCGGGAAAGCCTGGCGATGTGACCGTCAATCTCCGGAGGGCCTGGAGGTGGGGCACGGGCTGATAGTGGCACGATTGATTTCAGACTCTTTCTCAAACGGCAGAGGTGGTCCCCAAGTTAGGAAGTGGCATGTTTGGCACCTGCTCAGTTATTCTTGGCTATTGGGGGCTCTGCCCAAATGTCAAGACATATGGAAGAGTCCCAGGTATCCTCCTATTCCAGGAACGTCATAACAGGCAGGGATGTATAAAAACGTTGAGGCAGGAGGTAAGGAAAGTAGAGTCCAGAGCAAGAGGCACAAGCTCTTTCTCTCTCTCTACTCCTCCTCCCACTCACTCTCACACTCTCTCTTTCTCTCCAAATAAATACATAAACTTAGAACAAGATCAATAAATGGGGCACCTGGGTGGCTCAATCGGTTGAGCATGCGACTTCGGCTCAGGTCATGATCTCTCGGTGAGTTCCAGCGCCCCCCCCCCCCCCCCCCGCCCCCCCCCCCCCCCCCCCCCCCCCCCCCGCCTTACCCCCTCACTACCACCCGCCCCTCGGGCTCTGTGCTAACAGCTCAGAGTCTGGAGCCTGCTTCAGACTCTGTGTCTCCCTCTCTCTCTGCCCCTTCCCTGTTTATGTGCTTTCTTTCTCTCTCTCTCTCTCACTTTCTCTCTCTCTCAAAAATAAACATATAAATAAATAAAAATAAATAAATAAATAAATAAATAAAAGATTGAGAGAAATGTGTGGGTTATAGTCTCATCACAGATCATCAGGAACATGGTGGGATGAACCACTGGCCTTTGTGGGCCCTTGATGGTCCCCAAGCCTCATTCCTCACCAGTGTGGGTGACGGCATTCCAGAGGGGAGTGCCTCAGCCTCCGCCATGGAGATGCCCCTGAGATCCAGATGACCAGGGCGAGGCTGAGCTGGGGGCTTCGCAGGGACCCGTCCTGGGATGTGGACAGTGTGTTAGCTGTAGATGTTCCTCAGGCAAAATGGAATGGCCACGCACGTTTCCAGAAAATCCAGAACTGCTGGCCACTGGTGTGCTTTGGAGCATCAGACCTGTCTCAGGTAGGGAAAGTCCTTCAGGCGCAAAATATTCACTCTTTTAGAGGAGATATAGTCCGTTAATTGACTAGTAAGAAAGAAACACTCTCAGGGCGCCTGGATGGCTCAGTCAGCTAAGCGTCCGACTTCAGCTCAGGTCATGATCTCACAGTCCATGAGTTCGAGCCCCGCGTCTGGCTCTGTGCCGACAGCTCAGAGCCTGGAGCCTGCTTTGGATTCTGTGTCTCCCTCTCTCTCTGCCCTTCCCCCGCTCATGCTCTGTCTCTCTCTATATATAATAAACATAAAAAAAATTTTTTTAATCAATACAAATAAAATAAAATTTTTAAAAAGATAAATAAAACTGTAATGATAAAGATAATGACCCCTTGGACCACCAAGCCTCATGTAGTACTGATATAACTTGGTATGACTTTTAAAATATCCTTATAGGCCTTTTCCTCTATATTTAATACATATCCACACTCACCTACATGTGCGTATATGGTTTCCCATAGGAAACCCATATCGTATTTTGTTGGTTATTTTTGTTTATTCTTTTTAGAAGAAAGATCTCTCACTGTACATACCTTTGGGCTCCTCACTTTCTTCACTCAACATTATACCTTGAAAAGCTCGGTTGAGGGGCGCCTGGGTGGCGCAGTCGGTTAAGCGTCCGACTTCAGCCAGGTCACAATCTCACGGTCCGTGAGTTCGAGCCCCACGTCAGGCTCTGGGCTGATGGCTCGGAGCCTGGAGCCTGTTTCCGATCCTGTGTCTCCCTCTCTCTCTGACCCTCCCCGGTCATGCTCTGTCTCTCTCTGTCCCAAAAATAAATAAAAACGTTGAAAAAAAAAAAGAAAAGCTCGGTTGGTAGGTGTGGGTCACCCCATCCTTTCCATTACTCTGTCGTATTCGGTAGTGTGGCCATACCACACCTTTTTCAGCTGTGCCCTTACTGATGGACGATTTTAAATTTCCAGTACTTTCACAAGGGACACATTGTTGAAAAGACCGGAATGCTGCAGGATCTACCTGGCAGGTGTCAGTACTCAAGAGGGCCTAGGGACAATCGAGGCAGTGAGGACAGCTCGCATTAGCTGTCAGGATCCCTGGGTTTGACCACAGTCATGTCTCTGAGCGAACCCACCTCCTCCCTCCTTTCTGTTTCCCGTCGTCGAAAACAAAAGGGGTGAGAAGCCAGTAGTTCTCAACCCTGGTTGCTCAGCTGAATCACCTCCTCAATAAGACAAACAAAAGATAGACAACAGTGAAAACAGTGCCTGGGCCCCACTCCTAGGTCTTCTGATTCCATCGGTCTGGGACAGGGCTCTTCCACCTGTTTATTTATTATTTCAGGAGGGGGGTGGGGTACATTTGTGGGGGCGTGCCTGCGAGGGGGAAGGGCAGAGAGAGAGAAAGAATCCCGGGCAGGCTCTGAACTGTCAGCATGGGCCCGACTTGACCCACGAATCGCTTGACCCACGAATCATGGGTTCATGACCTGAGCCGGAATCGAGAGTCAGAGGCTTAACCAACTGAGCCACCCACACACACCCTCCCCCATCTGTCATTTTTTTTATAAAGAGCCCCGGGACATTCCGATAGGGAGCAATGGTTGAGAACCATTGTTCTCAACTGCAGTGTGCACACAAAACTGATCCTGGCTGTCTGGGCCAGCCTGCAATTCCACCTTTCTAACAAGCTCCCAGGTGACTCCACTGTTGCTAGCCTGTGTTTTGAGTAGTAGCTCCTCACGTTCTCTTTCAATTCTTTAAAAAAAAAATGTTTTTTTACATTTATTTATTTTTGAGAGACAGAGACAGAGCACAAGTGGGGGAGAAGCAGAGAGAGGAGGAGACACAGAATCCAAGGCAGGCTCCAGGGTCTGAGTTGTCAGCACAGAGCCCAACATGGGGCTCAAACTCACAAACCATGAGATCTTGACCTGAGCCGAAGTCAGACACTTAATCGACTGAGCCACCCAGGCACTCCTTGTTGTCTTTCAATTCTAATGTCCCTTTTGACCCCCCTATTTCCATGCTAACCTTCAGCCAACTAGTGCTCAACTGAGGTCGGTCTGAGAGGGTGCCTGGAAACTCAGGTGCAAAGCAGCCTGGTACGCCAGGGCCGTGCAGGGCCGCTGGGGAGGTCCGGGGGCATCGTCCCAGCCCAGAGTGCCTTGAGCCCAGATGCCAGCAGGCAGAGGGCTGGCCGGGCCTCTGAGGTTCAGCCTCAGAGCAGACGCTCCTGTGTAATTTCGTAATTTCAGCAACAGTTGGCCCAGGGTGATTCCAACGGGAGGCTGCAGTTTCCACGTCTGCCTCCAGACCTTTTCCAGGTTTGAGCCAAGCCTTGAGGAATTTAGGGCAGGAAGCTGTCACCTGGGAACATGCCTGCCTCTAGGCAACTGAATTAGATCGGAGGAAGGGCATTTCCTCTAACAAGACAGGGTAGATAAGCTCAGTCTTTTTTCTTTTTTCCAGTGTCCCTGCTGTTTACAGTATTTACAGGCATCTTGATCAACAGGGGGGGGTTAATTAGAATTAGGAGCACCTAATTGTTTTATCTGCAAAGTCACGCATTTTTAAAATTACGTTTTATGTTGTTTCTATTCCAAAGTCCTTTTACTTATTTTTTAATTTAATTTATTATTATTTTTTATGAATAAATTTGTCAAAGTGGCTTATGTACGACAACCACTGCTCATCCCAACGAGTGCCCTCCTCAGTGCCCATCACCCATTTTCCCTCTCCCCCTCCATCCACTCTTAGTTTGTTCTCTGTATTTAATAGTCTCTTGTGGTTTGCCTCCCTCCCTCCCTCCGTGTTTGTATCTATTTTTTCCCATTTCCTTCCCCCTTTTAAAATATTCAGCTGTGTGTTTTAATTTAGACAGTGGGGCTATCGCCCAGTCTGCTTTTGTTTGCAAACCAGGTCTCTGATTTCAGGTTTAATCTATTTACAGAATAAGATGAGAGGACGTGGCTCTGAAAGGGACTCCTGAACCTTGTTGAAAGGTCATTTCCTGTCTCTAAAATCTCCTTTCGATTCATTTTTTCTCTGCTTAGAAGACCAAATTGCGACCCAATAATTTTTATGTTATTTAATTTTTTAAATAGACTTTATTTTGTAGAGCAGGTTTAGGTTCACAGCAAAACTGAGAGGAAAACAGTTTCCCTTCCCCCCTACCCCACCCTCACACAAGGCTTCCTTACCATCAACATCCCCCACCAGAGTGATACATCTGTTCCAGTCCAAGAGCCTGCACAGACAAATCACGATCACCCCGAGTCCACAATTTTCATTAGGACTCACTCTTGGTGTACATTCTGGGGTTTTGACAGATGGATAATGACATGTATCCACCATTATAGTAGCACTGCCCTAAAAACCCTCTGTGTTCTGCCTATTCATCCCTCCCTTCCCCCTCCCCCCTGGCAACCACTGATCTTTTTACTGTATCCATAGTTTTGCCTTTTCCAGAATGTCATGCAGTTGTAATCATACAGCTCACAGCCTTTTCAGATCGGCTTCTTTCACTTCGTGATGCACATTTGAGTTTCCTCTATGTCTTTTCCTGGCTCGCGAGCTTCTTTTAGCGCTGTATGATATTCCAGTGTCTGGATGGACCACAATTTATTTCTCCATCCACCTACTGAAGGACATCTTGATTGCTTCCAAGTTTTAGCAGTTATGAATAAAGCTTCTATAAACAACCATGTACAGGTTTTTGTGTGGACTTAAGTTTTCAACTCTTTTGGGTAAATATCAAGGGGTGTGATTGCAGGTATGTCTGGTAAGAATATGTTTAGTTTTGCAAGAAACTGTCTTCCAAGTGGCTGCGCCATTTTGCATTTCCACCGGCAACGTAGGAGACTTGCTGCTGTTCTACATCGTCACCAGCATTTGGTGTCGTCAGTGTCCTGGATCTTGGCCGTTCTGATACGTGTGTAGTTTTAGTTTTCGTTTCCTTAATAACATGAAGGTGAGCATCTTTTCATATGCTTATTTGCCATCCATGTATTTTCTTTGGTGAGGTATCTGCTCAGATGTTTTGCCCATTTTTTGATCAGGTTGTTCATTTTCCTACTGCTGAGTTTTACGAGTTCTTTATATATTTTGGATAATGGTCCCATACCAAACATGTCTTTTGTAAATATTTTCTCCCTGACTCTGGCTTGTCTTCTCCTGCTCTTGATTTCAGATCTATTTTTACAGGGAAGGTCCCAGAAGTTGCCTTTAGTAAACTCCGACCTATTTTCTGGGCCCCCCTGAGGCTTGCTGGTTTCGTGTGCCTGTGGGATCCCTCAAGTTTGACCCTGGATCAGTCTATTCAGCTTTTCTCATTGATAATTTAGCATTTGATCTCCGTACCAACATGTCAATTCGTTGGCAGAGATTTGGAAGTCCTGGATTATAAGGTCCCTGGCAGATTCTGAATTCTTCAGTAAAGAGGTGTCTCTCTTAATCAGGATTTGGGGACATTTCAGACAATAGCTCTTAGTTCTGCTGAGACCAGGGTTTAAACTCTATGGTTAAAGGCATTTGTGATTCTCAATTAGGATGAGATTTTTAAAGGAAACTAATGTTTTGGAGTGTCAGGGGGCTTGTTAAGAAATGGTAAGGGATCCAGGCAAGAGGATGGATGAAGTGGAGGGGATTGAGGTCAGAACCATGTGGAAGTGGAGGGGAGGGTATGTTAAAGAGTAGGAGGTGCTAGAAGGTGGGGGTTTAATGAGGGAGGCAGTTTTACCCCAGAAAGCTTTATACTTGGTCATCAAATTCCTTATTTAGACTTGAAAGAAAAAATTCTTTACAGAACCGGCATTTTAGTATTCTGTTTAGAAACATCAGGGTGCCAATCACAAAAGGGTGCTCATTGGGCCTGAGGAATTTTATTCTGCTTTTGTTCTAAGGCACCTCTCAAATGAGCAGTTCTACTTAAATTAAGTGTTCCTCCAAGTGTCCATTGCAGGACCAAATCATCTTTGGTGGAGTTCTGCCATTGGGAGAAGCATAGGGGTTATAGCAGGAATGGGGGTGCCTGTAAGAAGCAGTTTTTCCCAGAGAGGGACATGGGTTAGATAGAGAAAATTCTCGGTGACTGTCAGGTGAAAGTTACAGTCAGTAGAAACTGTTCATACAACCTGTGTCTTGGGCCCCTAACCTAATGGACCAGAGAGCTGGTAAGACATCATTTCTGGAGAGGGAGAATGCCCTCTCTGAGTCAAAGCCAAGCTCTCAGGACAAATGGCCAGGATGAGAGGACACCCTCATCCAGTTTTATTGGTGACCTACAGCATAGTTTGTCCTCAGAGACTGATGGCCTGGGGAGAACAGTCAGGTCTCCAGTCTGTGAGGCCGGCTTCAACAGCCAGCTTATAGGAACGGTGCCCGTGTTCCACTCTGTGATTCTCCTCCTCCTGACGAAGCAACACTTAAGGACATAGGACAAAACAAAGGGACAGGCAGAAGCAAGTCACCAAGGACACAACCCTCAAAGGGAACATTAACCAAACATAAATACCCAGGATTTGACAAATGAATGAAACAATCAAGGGGCTCACTGGCAACAGAGCGGACTTGAGGTCCAGCGCAGACCTCAGGGTCCATGGGCAATGAGGTTACAGAGGCCTCGGTGAGCACCACACCTGGCCAAGGGCCAAGGGCCCCAGCAACAAGCAGGTCAGCCTATATCTGAGCTGCAGCACCAAGATCACAGCCAAAATTCAAACAGGACCAGAGATAAAATTAGCCAAGGCTGTTTATTTATAAACTCACAGCCACAAGGGGACCATCTGTAATCACTTACATTTCAGCAGGGGTTCAAAGGTATCAGAAAGGAGAGTAAGTTTTAGAGAGGAAAAAAAAAAAAAAAGGAAATACTGACAGTCACTGACTGGCAAGTACGCAGTTTGCTAGTGTGTGTTAGTGGGGGGAGGGGGCGATTTTTGGAAACGGGAGGTTTTAATCGACCTTCAAGTACATTTGGCAGTCCTTGATTGGTTTGCTATCCATAATTTATAAGACTTGATGTTTGTTTGTTTGTTTGTTTGTTTTAGGAGGACTATTTTAAGAGATTTCTTAACTCTTAAGGTGCATAGGAGGATATCTGGGCCAAGCAGAGGTCAAGCAGGGCCCCCTTCCTTTACAGTAATGTGTTGTTCTTGGTCCCAAGAGTGCAGTTCTTGAGATAGTTTCCTACTGTGTCCAAAGCCATTATGTTAAGGACCATGCAGGTTACAAAGGGAATGAAGCGTGGGTGATACCCTCTCCAGCAAAAGAGACAGCTCCATCTGGCCAGTTTGGGGATACCAGACAAGAAGAAGTAAGTGGTGTAGCAGAGCTTCAGAGAGGGCAGGAGTGGTTCACCTACTATGAGGTAGGACTTGATTCTGTTCACTGGGGGCCCTGGAGGAGTGACTGGAGCAAGGCTGGACATTGTCATCCATGCAGCAATTGATGAGCACCTGCTGGTGTCAGGCCCTGTGCTAAATGCTGGGGACACAGCAGGGAACCATTTGGTTCTTACCATCTTAGAGCTCATGGTTGGACAGACAGGATAGACTTAGCACACTTGTAATTGCTTGTTCAGAGTATTGGAGGACAAGCACGGGAGGCCAGGGGAGCATGAGACAGGGTCTTACATTGGCTGGGTTTGAGAAAGTGTTTTGGGAAGAAATATTTACACTGAGCCTGGAAGGAGAGTCAGTGAGGTCAAGAAATGGGAAGGAGGTTGGCCTGGCCTGAGTTCCAAGCAGAGAGAACAGCCTGTGTTAAGGCTCTGAGGTGGCAGAAAGAATAACATGTTCAGGGAAGTGAAAGGAGCCCAGTGGGCATGGGGTCAGGGAAGAAGGGGGGAGTGGGGCATGAGGCTAAAGAGGAGAAGGAAATCAGGGCCTTCTAAACCATACCAAGATGGTTGGACTTTGTCCAAAGGGCTGTGGGATGCTATTGAGGGTTTATGCAAGGGTGTGACAATGGGCTCACACTTTGAAAAGATCATCAGGCTTCTGGGGGGGTGGCAAATAAAGAGTAGACTTAGGAACAGCTCTTGTAGCCACTCTGGGGAGCAGAGATGGCGGCCTGGGTCCAGGTTGGGGCAGTGAAGATGGAGAATGGTAAATGGGTTCACGAGGTGATTTGGGATATAAAATTAATGGGACTCAGCAATTGATGCTCTTTGAGGCTAAGGAGAAAGAGTTTTCACGGATTATTCTTGGGTCTGTCTACAACCACTATAGCCCTTTCCTTTAGGGGTGCAGATGGGTGAAGGAGGATCGTACATTCAGTTCTCAACTCTTTGAGTTTGAGGTGCCTATGAAGCATCAAAGTGGAGATGTTGAGTCATTGAACGAGTTTACAGGGTTTGAAGGTTAGAACAGGGGCTGGCTGGAAATTGAAGTGTAGGAATCAGTGCATCGATTTTAAATGAAGCCATGTAGGTAGGTATGTAGAGATCACCTTGAGAGACAGAGACAGGGGGGTCCATGCCAGAGATCTGAGGAGCTCCAGCAGCAGAGGAGGGGCTGGGGGTGGAGACTGAGAAGGTATAGCTGGGAAGAAGAAACCTGGAAACTAGACACATGGAGACCAAGGGCAGTTATCTGAGAATAGGGGTAGAGGTCAGCTGTCAAATGTCACTAAGATGTCAAGTAAGATGAAATCTGAGGACCTCACTATCCATTGGATTGAACAAATTGTTGACCATAGAACATTTCTGATAAAGTGGTGGGAGCAGACACCACACCTACTGAAGTGGGGGTGGAGATGAGTGCAAGGTGTTTTGAAAGGTCACTTCAGGGCTGGGGTGGGTGGAGGATTGGGGTGGCCAGGCTCTGGGGATTGGTGCCAGAAGAGATGTTAAATTTCAAAAATTTGGAGCCTCATTCTGGTTCACAAAACATGGATCTCAATGTCAACAGAGGGGAAGAATTGGAAACTTGGCTCGAGGTGGCTCCCAGAAGCAAAGAAGAAATGAGTGGGAGTGGAAGGAGACATCCGGGATTCCCACAGAGACCATGCCAAGATCCCAGCTGCCCTCTGAAAAGCCTGAGATCAAGGCCCATATCCCTGCATGTTCCTGGTCACACATGCCCCTAGAAGGCCTCCCAAGGTTGATGGAGGAACAAAATGAAAGAAACAAAAATAAAGAAGTATCTCAGGTTAAGAGAACTGGCTTTTGGAGCAGAAAAAAACAGTATTAAAAAGTTATACTTGGCTTCACCACCTGCTCTCTGTGTGATCTGGGACAAGTTTCTAAACATTTTTGTGGATTATAAGATAGAGTCTCTTTTCAGGAATGTTACAGTATGAAAATGTGGGTTAGAATGGAGAAAATATGGAATTTGAAAATTCTTTTTCCTCATGTTTTCTCTTTTGAGTGCTAACCCTCCAGTTACGAACAAGGCCCTTCCTGAACCCACAAGAAAGGAACAATAGGCTGGCTTGCTTCAGCAATGCCCAGAGGCAGAGGCACAGGCATTCCCTCAGGATGGAGCAGTTGGGAAACAACCCGAGGTGTCTACTGAACCAGCCTAACTATCCTGAAGGCCAGAGCTCAGCACAGATTCCACGGTGCCCCCGCCTCCCCAGCCCAGCCCAGTTGGATCACCTGCCTGAGGGCTGTGGGACAGAAGGCCAGTCTTACCCTCTCCCCTCCCATAGTCCTCTCCCTAGGTGGTGCCATCAAAGGCAAACAGTGGGCCTGCCCAGGGAGCTGGCAAGTAAGCACACCTGTGCATCATCATCATTATCAAAGCTATTAACACCATGTGCAGCGTGGGTGTGGGGGCTGATAGCCTAGCCTGGTAGCAAGCAGGTGATGCCATGTCACAGCAATCCTCTGCCCACAGCCAAAGGCCCAGAGGCCCCATTCCATAGTGGCAGTATGGATGGAGGGATGTCCCTAGCTGGTAAGCTACCATGGCAGGTGGTAGAGAGGCTGTCTTCCTTCTCTGGACTCCTAGTCCAGGAGAAGCCTTCCAAAGCAGGCGGTCTGTTCTGAACACAGGTCAGGGAGGCATGTCGGGGTTGGTGCATGATGGTTGGGATGGTAGGAGCCAGGAGCTTCCTAGCATGGTCTGAAACATGTGAGATTTCCAGAAAAGTCTGGGGGACTTTGGTTGCTCCCTTTGGATTTAAAGAACAGATCACATTTCTCATGGACAGGGCTCAAAGGGAATTGACTAATGGAAAAATTAGCCACATAGCAGAAGTTCCCTGGGATCCTGCTGGTTGGTAGAGTGCTCCACCAGGCCTACCATGTGGGGTCTCAGCTCTAAAAGATCCAGGGAAGAGCTTCTCCTGTGTGCCAATGTCTACTGGCCACATTGGCCAGCCTGTCTCCATGGAATCTTCATTCCCAGAATGGAGATGCAGACCCTGAGCCTTATGTGGTATCTGCTGGTGTGAGGTCTATGCCAAGTCCCTTTGGCTTGAACTTGGCCATTGCTGGGCTGTGGTGAAGAGGGCAAGCTATCCTTAGTAGCTGAGCAACCTTGGGCAAGTTACTAATCCTCTCTGGGTTTTTAGTCTCTTACCTGTAAAATCAAACTAGAAATTCCATTGCTGCAAGTGGTCAGGGTGATTCAGCTCTACATGATGAGTGGGAAAGAGCACAGGCTTGAATCAGGGAATCCAAAACCTAGCTCAGGCCCCTTGTCACAGACTGGCCCTGCCTCTTTCTTTGCCTCAGTTTCCTCCTTGCAATGGGAGTGGCAGGGACTGACTAGGTGGCTATTAAGGTCCATGTGCCTGATGACCAGTTCTGACCTCATTCATCCCTGTCGCTTCCCTGCCTCTGGATGGGATTCTCCCCAGGAGGGGAGAGGAGGTCATAGCTGGGCTGGGATCCACCACCTGGGTTGGGGCAGAGCATGCCTTTTTGGTTCTCTGGTCCTCTGGAGGTGATACCAAGGAGGACAATCCCTCTGGTGCTTCCACCAAGAGAAGCCACTTTTCCTCCACAGAATAGTGAGTGCCCTGGGCCCTGGCTGGGTGGTAGTCAGGCCAGATGATCTTCTCAGACTCATCTCCCAGGAGGGAATGGTCACACTGCCAGACTCCCCTGCCAAACTGGGTGCATGAGTCATAGGTTGCCCTCCACCAGTGCAGACTGAAGAGCCTTTCCTGGGCTTCTCTCCAGAAGGGGCATTTAAGGCCATTTTACCAGGAGCATCTCTCAGTCATGCAGAGAGAAACTAACAGATATGGAGCTAGAAGACTTGGATCAGAAACTCCTTTTTACAGCTTACTACTAGTTGAGTGAACTTAGTTGAGACTTTTAACCCCCTGAGGAATATAGCTAGTATTAAATAAAGATGACATTTATGAGTTCAATTAGCAAGATGCCTGACACCTAATAGGTGCTCACCAAATGCTATTTAAGTCTTCACCCAGAGGTAGGTGCACTAAGAGGTACAGATGGGCAAAGACATTGATCCCCCTAGCCTTCAGGCCCACCAGGAGCAGGGCTTGGGGCTGTCCCAGACCCCAGCTGATCATCTCAGGCCACAAATTGTCCTGTCTGCTCATCCTGTGTGCCATGCAAATATCACCACCATTTGTGTGCTGAGAGGCATGAAGTTGGGAAAGCACTGGTGGGGGGGCCAAGAGTCTGGAGATGGTGGAAGGGAGAGGAGAAAGAGGGACCAATAGGCAGTATGGCTGTGATTTAGAAGATGTCAGAGCTCAGGCTGTGGGGACCTCATACTCACCATCTGTGAATGGTAGTCAGCCAGGGATGGTACCATTTCTGCAGTAATGGCTGGGAGAGTATCCTGTATGCTTGAGGTAGACAGCTCGTCTTACCCTTTCCCCACCCATGGTCCCATTCTTCACAGTGCATAACAGATAATGGACTTTATGTTGTCAAACTCACCAATCAGGAAACCAAGACATGAAGAAGAGGAAATCGTTGTACATGATAATGGGTAATATGATTGATCTGCAAATTTAGCTCATATATCCTGGTTCTCAGTGACTGGGCCTCTCCAGACACCAGAATCTGGCCCTTTCCCCATTCTCTGACTGCTGAGAGATAAGTCCCAGTCCCCCCATAACCCATTGCTATGGGTTTCCTATGGGTTTCCTCTCTAGAGAGGCCACCAGGTCAGTCTGAGTTTGTCAGACATCAGGCTATGCCCTGTGGACCTTTGGCTTATCTGCAGCAGCAGAGATGGAGCTTTCTTCAGCCCTCAGTGCTGGGCACCAGGCAGCCCTGGCTCTGCACATCGGAATCCATCAGTGAGCTTTATTTATTTATTTATTTATTTTTTATTTTTTAAAAAATTTTTTTTTTCAACATTTATTTATTTTTGGGACAGAGAGAGACAGAGCATGAACGGGGGAGGGGCAGAGAGAGAGGGAGACACAGAATCGGAAACAGGCTCCAGGCTCTGAGCCATCAGCCCAGAGCCTGACGCGGGGCTCGAACTCATGGAGTGCGAGATCGTGACCTGGCTGAAGTCGGACGCCCAACCGACTGCGCCACCCAGGCGCCCCCATCAGTGAGCTTTAAAAACGACCAAGTCCTGGGGTGCCTGGGTGGCTCAGTCAGTTAAGCGTCTAACTTCGGCTCAGGTCATGATCCACAGTTCATGGGCTCAAGCCCCACATTGGGCTGTGTGCTGACATCTCAGAGCCTGGAGCCTGCTTCAGATTCTTTGTCTCCCTCTTTCTCTGCCCCTCCCTGGCTCACACTGTCTCTTTCTCTCTCTCAAAAATAAACAAACATTAAAAAAAAAATTTTTTTTAAATGACCAAGTCCTACCGTAGACCAATTAATTCTGAATGTCAGTAGGTGAAGCACAGGGACAGGTATTTTTCTTATCTCCCAGGCGATTCCAATCTGCAGCCAGGATTGAGACCACTATGTAGGAGAATAACAGCATGACCTCAGGGAAGAGCCATGAGCTGTGAGCCTCCATGTTGCTTTTTTGTTGTTTTTTTCCCATCATGCTTCATGGTATTGGGGCCACGTGCCTCTCATTTTCCTGTTTTCTATCCTAAAACATGATTTTTACCCCTTTCATCTTACCTATTCTATTTTGTTGAGCTGATATTAAAAAAAAATTTTTTTAATGTTTATTTATTTCTGAGACAGAGAGAGACAGAGCATGAGTGGGGGAGGGGCAGAGAGAGAGGGAGACACAGAATCCAAAGCAGGCTCAAGGCTCTGAACTGTCAGCACAGAGCCTGACACAGGATGCGAACTCACAAGCCGTGAGATCATGACCTGAGCCGAAGTTAGACACTCAACCAACTAAGCCACCCAGGCGCCCCAAACTGAGCTGTAGTTTTAGTAGTTACAGTAGTTTTAGTGCCTTTCCTTTTATTCTGCTTTTCATTTATTTATTTATTCATCCAACATCTAGAGAATGCCTGCTACCACAGGCAATGTACTAGCTTCTGGGATATAGCAAAGGACAAGAAGGCCAGGTCTCATGGTGTGTACATTCTACTGGGATTTGCCCTGTTGTTCCTTTTTTTATTAACAAGGCTGGGATATTTGAAAATGGTATTTTGTTTAAGACATACATCATTCGTCCTTCTCCATTTTCTCTCTTACTTTTTAGTCCTTAATTAAACTTCTTATTTGATTATAAGCAAAGCTTCTGTCCAAAGGAAGCTAAATAAGTTCAGTTACTTGTACTGGACAATGTTTTGCGTGTGTGTACACACAAGTCTTGCGTTGTGTATACGTAGGAATGTTGGAATCTGGATGACATTTGCGATTGGAGATTCCTAAGCCTCCTTGTACTTCTGTGACTGGGAAGGGTTTTGGAGAAGACAGCCTTGGTTAAACCAGTTGTCTTTTTGCCTCTGAAGAATACTTAACCAATGAACGAAGATTTGGTGAGGGCCTCTTATGCACAGGACATTGAGCTAGGTACTCTGGTAGAATGGGGTTCTACAGGTGCCAAATGTCAAGAAGAGAAAGGCCCAGCCTCTCCCTCAAGAGGCCCATCAGGGACATAGGACTATTTCCACACAGAAGGAGCGAGTGATGGAAGGCCATCGTGGTGAGGACAAGTAGGTACTTTAGAAAAGTCACAGGGGAAGACAATTCTCAGGGCATTATTGGCACTGGTGCAGTTTATTCTGAGACAGTTCCACTCCTTCCCACAGTTCTAGTGTGGACCTTCCCCTTCAAGCTGTGGGCCTTCCCTAAAATAGGTACCAATGGGAACTTGTCCCATCCCAGATGACAGGCTGTGGACACATATTTCCATCACATTGGCAGAGCTCACCCCCAGGAGCCAGGGACTAAGGTTTTCCTTTTTGAAAAAAGAGGACAATTTCCCTATCTTCTCACAACTGCTAATAAGTTTGATTTGTACTTTCTTCCCAAGGCCCAGAGCCAATCACAAGCATTGTTTCTAGCTGTTAGCACAGGGAATTTGGTGTAGGTGCATCTTTAACCAGAGGGAAGAACAAACCTGTTTTCTTTCTTGAAGCCTAGGGATTTGTTTGTGGAACTGATCTACTGATGGCTGAGGGAGTGGTTTTCAATTTCTTTTTTAATGACCTATATTAAGAAAGACATATTGCATCACCGCCTGTGACTGAAACAAGTTTCCCAAAACATTACTTACCCTTACTGTATGCAATGTCCTCAGATATTTTATATTCTATTTAATTTTTTTAAATGGATTGATCATGCACCAAATTAAATTCATGGGATAATCATGGGTTGTAACCCCAGTTTGAAAAACATTCTTTCGCAGCCAGTGCTGCTTTGATCCGCATGGGCCCTGCGGCCAAGGCTTGGTCTAGCACCCCCTTGTGGATTTCCGGACAACAGCAAGCACTCATCTTTTCCAATCCCTGAGATGTCTTCTGAGGGAGGCTTGGACTGCCTTTGCTGGAAGATTTGAATCCATGGGCCTGTGCCTTTCCCAAAAGGAACATCTGCTAATTGTTGCTAAAATTTCAAATGGAGCATCTTCCCTCCTCTAGGATATGTCATCTTAGGACATTGTAGCAGCAAAACTCAGAGAAGAAAATTGTATTAAAAAGTGATGGAGCTTGTCTCTGGCTTTTGACAAGTACTGCCCCCCTAGTTTTCATAGCTGCTAATAGATGATCAGTGGTAATTAAGCTAATGCATGTGAAGAGTGCCAACGGTGCCTGGTAAGAGTGTCCAAGAGATATTACTCCCCCACTGCCTCATAACTGATGAGGATTCCTTAATGTGTTGACAGGACTCCAAGATTTCTTATATCTCAGAGGGAATTCAGTCTGTCCTATACTAAAATTTCTCATAAAGGTTAAAAAATGTTTTTAATTCATTTCTCAATGCTTCTAAATGTAAAAAAGGTTGGAGGTTGGTGTGTGTGCCAACCCAGTGGGGCCATGGTGGTCGTGCAGAGAAGCATTAAGAGGTGGAAGCAAATACACAGATTGTAAAGCCAGGCTATTTCTGTCCATTTCCCATGACGTGTCCTATCCTACTGCCAACGGGCCCAAGTTGAGTGGGAACCTGTGACTTTTCATTCAGTCCAAGCATCAGGGATGCTTCTCAAAGCTGCTGGTGGCATGGAGCTAGGAGGGACTCCTGTTGTCCTTAGTAGTGAGACAGCAGCTTTGGGTCTCTTGTTGAGCTTGTGGCCAGTTAGTGAAGATAATAAGTGTCCAATGGTCAGGAACATCTATGCCCAAATGGTCCTTGCATACCCCTCCTCGGGTGTATTTTCTTCTTCCTTCTCTGTGCATGCTGCTCTCAGCCAGATTCTGGAACCAGCCTATGGCCAGCTGGGCCTGTTGTAGCAGCGGCCATACACGCCTGATGTGACCTCATCACATCACATGCGGCTCTGAGGCTGAGGCTTTGGCATGGCTAAATCAGTGGTCACCCACAAGTCACATTTTATTGAGCAGATGAGAAAGGAAGACAATACCTTAATAACAGAGAGCCAGGAACAGACGGCCGCCCACTTAGACTTCACTTTATACTCAAGACAACCAACCTATAACTGTGATTTTAAACATACAGAAAAAGATGTCAGCAGATGAAGACCAAGGCTGAACAATAGAAACCAGCTCCAGGTCCCCAAGCTGGAGTTCAGAAGTCTGGCTCTCGGCCTTGCTGCCATAACTGTGGCCAGAATGCAAGGATGATTTACATATATTTGGCCATGTTACCCAAAGGCGAATGTTACTTGATATTTGTGGAAAATATTTAAATTTCACCCCCAGGGATATTTGTTACCGAGGCTTTAAATTCCGACTCTGTCTGCCCAGTTTAGACCCTGCCCAGCATTTCAACGTCAGTCGCCCAAAGCAAAATGCTAATTCTGTCAAATGCATTCCAAGGGCTCACCTCTCTGGCTTGTATCTCTCAATTCAACTTGCAGACAATCTATGTGTGGCGTGCACATCACTCTAACACTCCCCGCCACCCATGGCTTTGGAAGAGAGGGACAGAAACAAACCTTTCTGGATCTTGTAGACTAGGGAACTCAGCTGCACTCCTCAGACACTAAGAGATGTCACGTTTGGAGGGGACTTTATGGTTTACAGTTGTTACTAAGTACTTTCACGCCGTTTGTGGCTTTTATTTCCATGGCTTACAGCTGAAAAGCTAAGGACACATTAAGGGACACACCCTAGATCTCACAGGTGTGGTTAATCTGAGATTCCAGCCCTGTATTTCCAATCCTAAGCTCCTCCCAGTCTGTCAGTGCCTGATTTTTGGACGCCTACGATTCTGGGAGGCCATATAAAGGGGGCTATGTGGTCCTGGTCTTTTGGTGCCTTTGTCTAGAACATGCTACCCATCTTTGACCTATCTACCTTGAGAAATCTTCTGTCTAAATGTTAATATTTATCATTTACAGCTGGCCACTGCACCCTTTCAAAGGTGAACACAGTAAAATTTATGACAGGTGTACTATCAGACAACAGAGGAGAATAAAAGCAGGAGGAAGTGTGGCAGCCTCCACCTGTGCAAACCATTCATCCAAGGCTGGGACACCTGGACGATTCTGGCATGGGGCTGCAGCCACGCATCTTCCTCCTGGGGCTGCTGTTGCTTCTGGGGCAAGGTAAGTCTTCCTTTTGCTCAGAGGGCAACTAATAGGTCAGCCTGCTGATGTCCCTTGTTGCTTAGAGCTTGCGAGAGGAATACCTCTTTTTCATGAGCACAGAATGCACAGGTTAGACCCAAGCAGGCTGGAATGCTGAGATTCAAGTGCCCACAGCTGTGAGGCAAGAGGCAGGTCTGGGGATAGGTGAAAATGCTGATGGGTAACAGTTCTGTGGTGCAGAAAAAAGCCGTCGGTAGAGGGAGTCACAAAGACCCAGGTTCTAGTTTTCTGTGCTGTGTGGCCTTGGGCAAGTTCTAGCTCCCTGGACCTTGATTTTTTTTTCTTTCTCATCCTTAAAATGGTAGTACTACTATTTACAGGATTTTTTTTTGTTTTTGCTAAAAGGAAAGAGGAAGGTAGGTTTCAGAAATGAGTGGGCTACTAGTCAGAGCTTTGGATTTATCCTGAACTAATGATTAGGAGAAGATTGTGCCTCTGCCACATCCCCTTTGCCTCTCTTCTCCTGACCTCTGGCTCCTCTTTGTTTGGAAAGCCTTAAAGATGATTTTTTGGCCTCTCCATATGAGAGGCCTGGGCCCAGAGAGGGAAAGCACTTTCCCTCTAGCCCCCAGAGGTCTGGCTGGTGTCCAAGCACCAGTCTTGCTGCTTACCTTGGACAGGTTTGTTACCCTGTCTAATGGAGGTGCGTGTGGGGGGGGGGGGGGGGAGCGTGGTGCTCAAGGGTTCAGGGTATGAGGCAAGGGGAGGATAATAATGCTTGGTATGCTTAATATCCAGGGTGATCATATTTTCCTGATTGCTAAATGAGGCAGAGGAGCTTTTTCCTTCATGTTTGATCCATATGAATTCCTCTTTTGTGAAGTGCCTATTCAAGTGTGTTCCCATTTTTGTATAGGTTTTTCCTTTTTCCCCATGATTTAAGGGGTTTTTCATACATGCTGTGCACTTGCTCTTTGTGGGTGACAGATACAGCTAATGTTTTCTGAACCTTGTCTTTCTGCTCTCTTTATGGAGACTTTAGACGAGCAAAATTCTGGATTTGGGGGAAATAAATGAAGATGACCCAAACGAGAACAAATGGAGGCAATTCAGAGGTTGCTGAAACAGGGAAGGCAGCAACATTCACTTTGTTTGGGGAGATGCCAGCGCAGGCGGGGGTGTGGGAAAGCTTGACAGTGAAAAGGGGAAGGACTCAGGTGTGCTCTGACTGGAAGCTGTTGCCATGGGGAAGTTGGAGGCGGGCTAATGAGAAGCGAGGCATCTGACATGATTCATTCGGGAAACATATGTGGCTTTCTGTGGTTGGTCCTGAGTTGGAAGCAGGGACAAAAAGTAGGGAAGCTGCAATCGGGGACCAGGTCCTCACTGTTCTAGACTGATGGCTGCTGGGGTGGTGGTTGGGTTTCCTGCTGGTGTGCTGGTCAGAGTTCAGTTTTATCAGTCGTCTGGCTGTTGTCGGTTTTGTGTTCTGTCTCTTTATTTCTAAAGTTTTCGATCTTATACTCTGGTTTCTCTTCAGATCATATAAATATTTCACCTTTTACTAACATTTTTAATCTTCATGGTTTGTGCTCTTTGGGTCTTATTTAAGAACTCCTCTCCTGCCTTGAGGTCTTGATGATATTATCCCATATCTCCTTCTAAAATTTCATAGATTTTCTTTTCTCATTTGGGTCTTGAATTCACCTGGGATTGGTTTTTGTGACTAGTGTAAGAGAGGAACCGACTTTTACACACTTCTTTTTGTGCAAATACCTAGTTGTCTCCACACTATTTATGGTGAAGTCCATGGTTTCCTCACTGCTGTGAAGAGTCTTTTCTGTTCATATGGAAAGGGCTCAGATGTGCTTGCATCAGTTTCAGAACTCAGCTTTATCTATCCATTTGTCTGACCCTTTGCCTACAGCACATTGTCTCAATACTGCAGCTTTATAGTAAGTTTTATTATTGGAGGAAACAGGTCTTTCTATTTTTTTTCTTCTTAAAAATGACTTGACTTTGAACTTCCATATACAGTTTACTTTCTGTCAATTTCTACCCCTCAAAAAACCTGTCGGGATTTTGATGAAAATTGCTCTGAATTCTATGGATCAAGTTCGGGACAACAAACATCTTTACAATATTGAGTCTTCCAAATCATGAGCATATATTTAGATCTTTAATGCCTCTTGAAGTTTTATAGTTTCTCTGGTGAGGGCTTGTGTATGGTTTGTTTAATTTATTCTTAGGCATATGACCTTTTGTTGTCTGAATGGATTTTTAAATGTTTGCTTTGAAAATGTTTATTTGTATATGGAATTGATTTTTATATATTGATTGTGAACCCAATTAAGTTCTTATAAATTTTAATATGTTTTTTATCTGCATATTCTTTTGGATTTTCTATATACACAACCCTGCCAATAATGACAGTTTTGTTGCTCTCTTTTCAACCTATATACTGTTTCTTTCTTTTACTTTTCTTCCTGTGCTGGCTCCACTACAATTTTTCATGGAAGTGATGTTTGGAGGCATCCTTATTCTCAAGTTCAAAAAGAAAGTGTTTAACATTTTGTCAGTATGTATGGTGTATGCTGTAGGCTTTTCTGCAAATACTCTTTATGAGACTAAGCAGTTCTATCTTGTTACTAATTTGCTAAGAGATTTTTAAAAAATCATGAGTGGATATTGGATTTTATCTAATATTTTTTTCTGCACTTATTGAGAAGATTATATGATTGACTCCATTAAATTTGCTATTGTGATGAATTGACTTTATTATTTTATTCATTTTTTTCAGTCATTGCTTATTAGATTTACTGTAGACCACACATTGTATTTACTTACCCTGCCTTTTCCATCTCTTTTAATCTAGAATAGTTCTTTAGCCTCTTGGTTTGTTCTTTTGTGTTGATGAAAACTTTAGGCTGGCTTTTTGTATGTATGCACTTCAATTTGGATTTGTCCAAATTGGTTTTTTTTTTTATTGCTGGAATCAGATTAAACTCTCTGGGAAGAAATAAAAAATAGATCATGTTTTGTCCTTAAGGTATTGCATTGGGGGATACATGTGATGCTGGTAAATACCCTAATTGATTGTGTTAAGTTTGGTAATTTGATTAAGGTGTGTCTGCCAGAGTTCTCCCTTGTAAGGGTGCCTCCCCCCATGTGATTTATAAGTTATCTGTGAGGAGGAACTGTGATCCTATGTGACCATTCTTCTACCCAATGGTTTTCCCATCCACTGATGATTCTTGCCTGAACTGAATATTACCAGGGTGACCGTAACGTGGTGATTTTAAAATGTCTCTCATTCCTTCTAACATTGTTAGTTGGCATTCCCCCATTAAAAAAAATAAGAGATTCTCTTCTCTACCCCATTCTTATTATGTTTTATCTTTTTAATATAAAATAGATTTATGGATTCTTTTAGTATTTAAAAAATTTTTAAATGTTTGTTTTCGAGAAAGAGAGACAGAGCATGAGGGGAGGGGCAGAGAGAGGGGGAGACACAGAATCTGAAGCGGGCTCCAGGCTCTGAGCTGTCAGCACTGAGCCTGACACGGGGTTCGAGCCCACAGACAGGGAGATCATGACCCGAGCCAAAGTCGGACACTTAACCAACTGAGCCACCCAGGTGCCTCTATGGATTCTTTTATTAGTCAGCGTGGTATAATCCATTCAGGTTGCTATTCATTTCGATGCTCAAGGAATTATGGATTTGGCCAGTGAGACGCCTTCATACTGCCTCCTGTGTCCCCATCCATTTTTAAGCACTTTTTAGTTTTATGGAACAAGCCATTCCAACTAATCCTGTATTTTTCCAATCTCAGCCATGCAATTAGCCATTTTTTCAAGGTTCCAATTGTTGGGGGATTTTATTTAGAAACCAAGATTAGGTGCTAGGGGTGTTCATTGCTGCTGGAGTTATGTCCAAGCTCACCCAGTGGACAGAGCTAAGAAGTACAGTTTCCTTTTTAAAAAATAAATGTATACAAATGATCTCTAGGTAGAATTAGCCTTTTATCTCCTTCCCCCATTTCAGATTGGTTTTGTCCTTCTTTCACAGTGCAAACCAAGGTTACAAAAGCAACAATAAATCTTTTTGTTTGCTGAGTCCTGTGATACAACATAATATCGGAGCTACTCTAATAATAGCACCAATGACAATAGAACCAATAACAATGGTTTCTTGCCATTCTTTTTCCTTCGAGTATATCACACTCGAGTATATAATCAATATACTTAGTTCAAAATCACTGGGATTAATTCTATTTCTTTTGTTCTCACTGTATGGTTATCTATCGGACACATAGTTAAGTTTGTCTCTGTATTCAGTTATAGGGTTTCTCCCATTCTTGTTGATTTTAGTTTATCTTTTGAATATATAGAACATTAACACGGTTCAGAAGTCAGAACTATGTGAAAAAAGACACTCAGAGAAGTTCCATCTCCTTTAGCCTTTCTTTTCTGCTTATTCATGTAGATAACCAATTTCATTATTTTCATATCTTCACTATATTTCTTTTTGCAATATACTTTATTTTGTCTTCCTTCTTGCACAAATGATAACCTGTATGTTTTTTTGTTTATTTTAATTTTCTTCACCTAATGTATCCTGAGATTATACTGTATCTATTCAGATCTTTTTCATTTTTTTCCAACTGTAGACTATTCCACTATTACCATATATATTCAACAAGTCTCCTGATGTGGCCATTAGGTTGTTTCCAATATTTTGCTATTATAAGTAGTGTTGTCATGAACAATCATGTGCATATGTCTTTTTCATGTTGTTGGAGGTATAGCTTAGGATAAGTTCCTAGACCTTAGGAGTCAAAGGGTAAACACACATAGTTTTGTTGGATGTTGTCAAATTTTCCTCTGTAAGGATTGTACCATTTTATATTCCCCCTGGTAGTATATAAATAAAATGTCATCTTCTCCGTAGCTTGACAATATAGTGTATAGTCAAGCTTTAGAACTTTTGCAAAGGTCACAGGTGAGAAATGGCATTTTTAGTTTAATTTCTCTGATTACAAAGGAAGTTGAGTATCTTTTCTTATTTTTAAAGACCATGTGATCTCAGGTTCCAAAAAAGTAATGAAAAAGGTTAAGTCCCAATGTGCTAGCACTTTTCAAGTCTCTGCTTGCAAATGTTTGATAACATCCCATCAGCCCAAGCAATTCATATGGGCAACCTCAGGTTTAAGTGGAAGAGAAATAAACTTCTCTAGACGGAAGGAGCAGCAAAGTTACACTGTAAAGTGACACGCATCCACAGATGCGTATTTGTGACCATTTTGTAATGGTCTACGTTCACTGCTCTTTTCTTCAGGGTTTTTAATAGCTATTTTTGCATGTTTATTTTGCCAAATGAACTTTAGAATCAATTCATCTAGCTTTGGAAAAAAATCCATTGGCATTTTTATTGAAATTCACTTAAAATTAAAATGAAACTAGGCTTATCCAGAAGTATTTAATCTTTTATAATTATTATAAATGTTTTTTATTCTCTTCCACTATACTTCCAACTGGGCCAGCTCATATATTGATATATACAAAGGCTTTTACATTTTGCATGTTAATTTTATACTTTCTATCTTGCTACATATTATACCTTTTGAATTAGTTTTATCGTTAATTCTCTAGAGCAATTATACACCCATATCATTAACAGATAAGAGTTTTCCTTCGTTTCTAATTCTTCTTCCTGTATTTATTTTTTCCTAATTGAATTGGCTAATATTCCAATACCATATTAAATAACAGTGGTGATAGTGGCAATTCTCACCTTGTTCCTGACCTTAGTAGGAGGTAAATTTCTCCCTATTCAGTTGGATGATGGCCTTTGGGAATTATCCATACATGCATAAATACACACACACACACTCATGTGTGTGTGTGTGTGTGTGTGTGTGTGTGTGTGTTTGCATTAATGAAATATCCATAAATTTCTATTTCCTTGAGTGTTTTTATCAGGAATAAATGTTAAAGTTTGTTGAGTGTCTTTTTAGCATCTATGGAAATAATCTTATTTCCCCCCCTTAGATTAGTTATTATTTTGAATTATATTAATAGATTTGCTAATATTGGGCTATCTGTGCATTCCTGGAATAAAAGCAAATTGGTCATGGTATATTTTGTCTTTATATACCACTGGCCCTAGAAAACATGGATTTGAACCATGTGGGTCCACCTATATCCAATTTCTTTCAACAAACTTTTGGAAAATTTTTTGGAGATTTGTGACAATTCGAAACAACTCAGAAACAGCATAGCCTGGAAATTTCAAAAACATTAAGAAAAAGTTAGGGATGTCACGAATGTGTTAATTCTATGTAAATACTAGTCTATTTTATTATTTACTACCATTAAAATGTACACAAATCTATTATGAAAAGTTAAAAATTATCAAAATTTACACAGAGACCATAGATTATCTTTTCATTTTTGATGTCTGGTATTCATAAAACATATACCATCTAGAGTATTTTGTATCCTTTAAGGCAATATTGATGTTAAGTACAACAGATAATTCATCTTGTAAACAGATGATGTAAACTTATGGATAAACACAAAGCTCTATACATGTATTTTCTCTTCCTTATTAACATTTTCTTTTCTCTAGCTTGCTTTATTATAAGAATACAGTATATAATCCATATAAAAAACAAAATATGTGTTAGTTGACTATGTTATTGGTAAGGATTCTGGTCAACAGTGGGCTATTAGTAGTAAATTTGGGGGGGAATCGAAAGTTATGCATAGATTTTGTCTGTGTGGAGGGTCAGTGCTCCAACCTCCAGTTGTTCAAGGGTCGACTGTACTGCTGGATTTAGTTTGCTAACACTTGTGTAGGATTCTTTTTCTTACATGTTCATGAATGAAATTGAACTGTCATTTTCTTTTCTCTTGGTACCCTCGTTGGATCTTGATATCAGTGTTCTACATTCTCGTAAAATGTATTTGGGAGTGTTTCTATTTTTCTTTCTTGAATAGTTTTTAATATGAATGGAATTTGTTGTATCTGGCTCTCTCAGTCAGTAGAGCATGAGACTCTTGATCTTGAGGCCACAAGTTCAAGCCCCGTGTTGGGGGGTAGAGTTTACTTAAAAAAAAATTATATAAGATATATGAATGGAATATTTTCCTTTACTTGGTAGAGCTCACCAATAGCCTAGAATATATTTTGCTAGATTTTTGACTACTGACTCAGTTTTTTATTTTTTTAATTATTTTTTAAAATATAATTTATTGTCAAGTTAGCTAACATACGGTGTATATAGAGTGCTCTTGACTTCGGGAGTAGATTCCCATGACTCATCACTTACATACAACACCCAGTGCTCATCCCAACAAGTGCCCTCCTCAATGCCCATCACCTATTTTCCTCTCCTTCCACCCCACCATCAACTCTCAGTTTGTTCTCTGTATTTAAGAGTCTCTTATAGTTTGCCTCCCTCTCTGTTTGAAACTATTTTTCCCTTTCCCTTCCCCTATGGTCTTCTGTTCAGTTTCTCAAATTCCACATATGAATGAAAACATGATATCTGTCTTTCTCTGACTGACTTATTTCACTTAGCATTATAATCTCCAGTTTCATCCACGTTGTTGCAAATGGCAAGATTTCATTCTTTATCACTGGTAAGTAGTATTCCATTGTATATAGAAACCACATCTTTATCCATTCATCAGACCAGCCACATTTGGGTTCTTTCCATAATTTGGCTATTGTTGATAGCACTGCTATAAACATAGGGGTACATGTGTCCCTATGAATCGGCACTCCTCTATCCTTTGGATAAATTCCTAGTAGTGCTATTGCTGTGTCATAGGGTAATTCTATTTTTAATTTTTTGAGGAACCTCCACACTGTTTCCCAGAGAGTTGTACTCGCTTGCATTCCCACCAACAGTGCAAGAGGGTCCCCTTTCTCCACATCCTTGCCAGCATCTGTTGTTTCCTGAGTTGTTAATTTTAGCCACTCTGACCTGTGTGAGGTGATATCTCAGTGTGGTTTTGATTTGTATTTCCCTGATGATGAGTGATGCTGAGCATCTTTTCATGTGCCTGTTGGCCATCTGGATGTCTTCTTTGGAAAAGCGTCTGTTCATGTCTTCTGCCCATTTCTTCACTGGATTATTTGTTTTTCAGGTGTTGAGTTTGGTAAGTTCTTTATAGATTTTGGATTCTAACCCTTTATCTGATAGGTCATTAGCAAATATCTTCTCCCATCCCCTGACTCAGTTTTTTAAATGCTTATAGAATTATTCATATTTTTATTTCTTATAAGTATGTTTTGGAAAGTTTTGTCTTTCTAGGAACGTGTTCATTTCAAGTACATGTTGAAGTTTTTTGCATAATTTTTAGAGAATTTCTATTGTTATCTCTTTGATATCTGTAGCTTCTGTAGTTATTCCCCCTTTTTATTTCCAATACTGGTTATTTGTGACTTCATCCTTTTTCTATGATTCGTCTTACCAGAGGTTTATCTACCTTATTAGTTTTTTGAAAGAACCAACTTTTGGCTTTATTGATCTTCTATGTCATAGTTGTCTGTTGCTGCAGAGTTTGTTACAGTAAATCATATTGACAAACAGCAACCATTTTATTTACTCACAATTCAGTGGATCTGCAATTTGGGAAGACATCAGCTGGGACATCTTGTCCCTGTTCCACACGGTATTGTGTGGGACTGACATGGCCGATCTAAAATGACATGTCTGTTGACTTGGTACTGGGGTGTGTTGGTCCTCCTCCACATGGTCTTTCTAGGAGGACAGCCTGGGCTGGGTACAGAAGTACCTAAATGGGCAAAAATAGAACCCACAAGGCCTCTTAATGCCTGGGCCCAAGAGTCATTTCTGCTGCTTCTGTTGGTCAATGCAAATTTCAGGGCCAGCCTAGATACAAGGGGAAGGAAATAGACTTTACCTCTTGTGGGGAGGGGTGGCAAAAGTCACATTGCAAAGGGGCCTGCAGGATGGGAGGAAAGTTATGGTCCTTTTTGGAAAAATACACTAGGGTCTAAATTGTATGTTTTTTCCTGTTTCATTAATTTCTGTGAATTAATCTCGCATGACATTTATAGTCTTTCTTGAATCTATGGCTTGATATCTTCCATAAATTTTGAAAATTCTCAGACAGTATCTCTTGAAATACTGCTTCTACTCCATTATTTCTGTCTTTTCCTTCCATGGTGCCAATTAAATGTATGTTTGGTTGTCTTACTTTATATACCATGTCCCTTAGCCTCTATTCTAACTGTACCATCTTTTTGCATTTCTAGAAAATTGCTGCATTCTGAGTAATATATTATGACACATGTCCTAATTTATTCATTCTTTCAGTTGTGTCTAATGTGCTGTTAGACCTGATCATTAGAGGCTTTGAAAATATTTTTCAAATATAATTTACATGTATTTCTGTACCAAACTGACAATGTTACTTTTAAAAATAATTTTGTGTTTCTGTGAATAGCCTCAAATTTTCTTTTCCACCATCTTGGATCTGTTTCTACTGTATTTTTTTTTTTCTGCTGATTCTTACCTCTGGATACTTTGTTTCTCTCTTTGCCTAGTTATTTTTTATTGTGTGCAGCTCAGACTCCTCCAAGAGTTATTTGTAGACTCTTTGGGGCCTAAGATGAATATGACCGTATAAATGTAACTCTGTCGAGCACTGGGGACATTGCCATTTGAGTGTCACTTCAAACTACACTCACAGCGTAAGGTTCTCTAGAACAGCCAGCCAAGCGCCACACTAACTACTGTGTATATATAACAGCTTCCACTTAAGAGGGATATACTGTTGGATGCCTGAGTGGCTTGGTTGGTTAAGCATCTGACTCTCAGTTTCAGCTTAGGTCATGATCTTGCAGTTTGTGAGTTTGAGCCCCATGTCGAGCTCTGTGCTGACAGTGTGGAACCTGCTTGGGATCCTCTCTGCCCCTCCCCCACTTGCTCTCTTCCTCTCAAAATAAGTAAATAAAAACTTAAAAAAAAAAAAAAGAGGGATATACTATTATCCTCATTTTACAGATGAGAAAACTGAGACTCAGAAATTAAATAACTTCCCCAAGATCATCTAGCTGTAAGTACAGGAGCCAGAGTTCAGTCCTGAGACTGAGTCCTGAGTCATGGCTTTTTGCCACCACCCTGTATTACAGGGAGGGAAGAATCATAATTTGGCTTTTATTTAAGCTTTGAAATGGGCTCAACAAACAACACACGTAGAAATAGGTTCCTGTTCCAAAAGTTTGGGTGTATAAAACTGAAACATCATTATCTTAAAACTGCAATTGGCAAAAGCAAGTTGGCAAGAAACCACTGTATCTAATAAAGTATAATTTTTGCTAGAGCTTCATTTTCCTGGAATGGGTCAGCAGTTCCCTGGGAGACTGTCAGGCTGGGGAATGAAAACTCATCGCCTTGGTAATGCACCTGGGTCAGGCCTGTCACTGGTAAGCCAAAGGTAGGAGCAGGTAAGGAAAGGAATACCTCTTTTCTCATTAGAATAAGTACAGCCAGTCAATGTTTGTTTTACAGGGACCTAGAGTCGTTCCTGGAGGTTGCCAGCCGAGCCTTCTAGAAATCGTCTTTCCAAATAAGAGTAGATAGCAACCCTGGAGAGCTTTTGGTAGTCCAGGTTCTTCTAGTTGTTGACGAGAGAGGAGTGGGGACTTGCTCAAGTCCCATAGCCAGTTGGTGGCCGAGCCATCCTTGGAACTCTGGTGTTAGACTCTCTTCTACATCAGATGCCTCAATCCCCATCTCCACCCCCTGCTCCAACTCACTTGCCTCCAAGTTCCTTCTGTCAGCCGCACACCCAGGTAAGGGATTCTCTCTGGGGGGACTCAGGAGCCATACTTTTCCTGGGCTGTCATCTGTACCTTGTAGTTTTTGAGGACTTTATCGTCGATCATCCTTTTCATCAAGTTGCATTTTTGCTACTGTCAGTTAACTGTCTGAGCGCTCTTCTAAGAACCCGAGTTGAGCTGAGCCTGGCTGGGAGATAATAAACCAAAAGAAGGAACCCTCAGGAGAGAGCTTATTTGCATAAAATCACTGGAGAAGAATTAAGTACCAAAATAGGTGAAGTAGCTGTAATGAAAGCAACAGGCTTCAGAGAACTGAGAGGTGAACGTGGGCTGGAGAAGTTTCACGTAGGAGGGAAACTCAGCGGAGCTCTGAAAGCTGTGTGGGATCAAGATAAACACAGGAGCAGGGAGGGCATGCAAGTTAGGGAGCAGCACACTCAGAGATGAAGTCGAGGTTCCTAGTGCAGGGAGCAGGTCTGCTGATCCGAGGGCAGGGTTAGTGTCGGGGGAGGAATTTGAAATCCCAAGACCAGAACAATAGAGATTATCATAATATCTTTTGGCTTAAAGAGACTTCTAAAAGAACTATTCCCCCCCTTTTTTTTTATTGTTTGTTTGTTTGTGTGTTGATTTATTTATTTATTTTACATGAACAAAAACCGAACCCTTGGGCAGGTCAGGTTAAGTGACCTGCCCAAGGTTACACAGCAAGCCTAGAATTTGGATTTGCTATCGTGGGAAGTGGGGAGCTATGACAGACTCTTCAGCAGGAGAGTGGCCTAATGCAAGTTATTTTGGACAAGATGAGTCTGCCAGCTTCAAACATAAAAGGTCATGTGTGGAAAGAGGCAGCACACTGGTGAATTTGTGTGCCTGGCTCCTAGGAAGAGGCCCCGCAGGGAGTTTGCTTGGTTCTGGGAAGGCCATGTGCTTTTCTTTTAGGCAACTGTCTCCTCTTGTGTTCTTGCATCTCAGTGGGAACAGTGGTCCTTAGCCCATGTTCTCTTCTTCACACTAGAACCTCCCAGTTGTCTCTGGAAAGAGACTTTCCTGATTGCGGGGGAGGGTGGACCATGAGGCCCCCGCACAGCTCCCTGAGATTCCCCTCCTGTTGGAGCTCACTAATAATCGCTACCACCCCCATCCACCTTTGAGGGTCCCCGTTAAATCTCTGACTGGAGCTGGGAATGATTGTGGAGGGTATTGGCATGGGAGGAGTCAGGGCCCTGGCCAGCCACTGCTGAGATACCACTGGTTCACCTTCACCATGGCACCCTCTTCTTCGGGTTGTTCGTCCTGGCTCTGGGCCTACCTCAATTGTTCCCATGAGGAAGGTGAGGAAAACCTAATTGACAAGCAAAGCCTTCCTCGTCTCAGGTCATATAACGAGCGAAGGGCAAAGCCTTAAGTCAACTGCAGATGTGCTCCCTCCCATTCAAACTGTTCCCTAAAGACTTCTTCCCTCTCCCCCGACACAGGGTGTATGATGTTGGATACTGGGTGGGCATCAGGAGGTGGAGACAGGAGGGTGCACTGGTCTGTGTCTGGGATGGAATCTGTAATGGGTGGTGGTGTCCCCTGTGGTCATCAGCACAGGACATGGAGTATCTAGGGAATGTTGGTTTGGGACTTCTCAAGTCATCTCTAATGTTTTTTGTACAATCATCAGACTAGAGGATGTGTCTACCCAAAAAGTTGTGACCGTGTTAATACTGTTATCATTCTTTGGCATGCCTGATGAAAAATTGAGATTGATGAGTTAGGACAGCCAAAAAAAAAACTGGTCTTATAGACGTGACAAAAGAATAAATTTCCACATGCCAGGAACTCAGGCTATAGAGCAACACACACAACAAGCCCTTTAAGAACATTCTTTTAAAAAGACTTTGGTCCCAAGGAAAGCATATCAGATGACATTAAGGAGAATCAAATTCCACATCATGGTCTTTTTAGTAACTTGCTGAGTGATCTTCGGCAAGTTTGTTAACCTCTCTGGGTCTTAGGTTCCTGAGACATTAAATGAGATGATATCAAGGATCTGCCCAGGTTGGCCATTCTAGAATTCTTTATTATTTTTTTTATTGTTTATTTTTGAGAGAGACCTAGTGCAAGTGAGGAAGGGGCAGAGAGCGAGAGGGAGACACAGAATCCAAAGCAGGCTCCAGGCTCTGAGCTGTCAGCACAGAGCCCAATGTGGGGCTCGATCCCATGAACCATGAGATCATGACCTGAGCCGAAGTCCGATGTTTAACCGACTGAACCACCCAGCTGCCCCACCATTCTAGAATTCTAAGACAAATGTTTAGAGGTTAGTCTAGCTACCCCAGAAAGATTCTCTAGTCCTCACTGTCCCCTTCTACTGACTATGGCATGTGACCATCAAAGCACCACACTGAGGAAGAGATGCTGACATCCTGTGACGCTTGGCGCACAGGCGGTCCTGGTGTTGGAGCAGCAGCCAAGCATGACTTGTGGTTTTTGACTCTGCTCCCACAGGCAGTCATGTGTGGTGCCTCCTCCCAGGTCAACAGCATTCTGCAGGCCCTTGGGTGTACATGGGATAAAGTGCTGCATGCAGAGACAGATAATCCCAGAAGACCTGCTTACAGCCCAGACAGTACAGGGGACAGATACAGGCTGACTTGAACCCTCCCCTTCCCAGGTCACCAGGACAGCTCACTGCTTGGTGGATGGCCGCGCTGGCCCGGAACCTGTCCCTGCCCTTGCTGGCATGGTCTGTGTGAGCTGGTAAAAATCACCTAGCCTCTCTGAGCCTATAAAAATGTTAACAGGGTCATAATTCCTGCCACTTACTTACCCTTTAGGGTTGCTGGGAGGACAATATACTTTTCAAAGAGTCTGAGAATTTAATGTACCCTGAAGAGTGGCCTTAATTGCACATGCGTTGGCCTTAAAAGTCCTCCCCCCACTGCCCAAGGCGAGGGCCTTCCTTTCATCCGGGGAGACAAGCCACTCCTAGCTTGTGTACAGCCCTCTTCTGTTCACACAGCAGTTTCCTGTTCTTTGATCCTTGAGACAACCTCAAGAAGAAGGCCAGGAAACCAGTCGTATCCCCATTTGATAGATGAAGAAGTCAAGGTTCAGAGACATTAATTCTTGATTAAGGTCACAAAATGGCTGTCTTTCCTCAAGGCAGGGATAGGGGTGGAAAATTGTGCCCCAGGCACAGCATAAGTGGAAAAATATAAAGGAAATTTGTAAATTAAGAGAGCATGGGCTGTTTTAATTTTGCTTTTGAAATCAGCCTCCTTACCCCTGGCCTGATGTTGGGCTAATGCACTCTGGGTTTCCCTGAAGAGTTGGGGCTCTTAATCTCACAGGTGCAGCAGTCAAAGGGCTTTTAAAAACTTCTGGTGTCCAGGATACCCAGGCCCCACATCAGGCCAACCAAATCTGAGCCTCTGTCTTGGGGGGCTAGGCAGCAGGTGATGGGTTGAGGACCTTTGCTTCAGAAGGTGCTTCCCTAAGGACACTCGTGTGTGAATTTACCTCGTCAGGCCTGATGCTCTAATGGCCTTTTGTTAGTTCCAGGACCCCAGTGGTCATGGCTCTTCCCACTTGGATGACTGATCTCAGCCAGACCTGTTTCTCTGAATGTGCACAGATGCCTTCCTCTTTCATTCCCATCAGCGTGGAAAAGTACATGTTTTTTTCCCTTACTGACCTTACTGAGTTGGGAGTTTCTCAAAGCCCTTTATAGATCCGTGAGCTGGAGGCTAAAACAATCTTCCAAAAGAGAAAGATTCATGGGGTTCAATCATGCCACAAGTGCTTTGATAATTTCTTCCACAATACCTCAGGGTGCTATGGGAACAGGCAAGAATTTTTTTTTCCATTTATCTGGTGGGAAGCGGAGAACTGGAGTGAGGGCCAAGTCACTCTGGGAGTCAGTGGGGACAGCACCAAGGGGTCTAAGTTCTCCTGTTCTGAGCACTTAATGTTTAGATTCTGGATATAGTTACTCTAAGCAGTTACCATGGGCGATTCAGATAATCAAGTTAAAAACATGAACTCTGGGGGCTCCTGGGTGGCTCAGTCGGTTGAGAGTCCGACTTTGGCTCGGGTCATGATCTTGCAGTTGTGAGTTAAGTTCCACATCAGGCTCACTGCTGTCACTGCTGTCAGTGTGGAGCCCACTTCGGATCCTCTACCCCTCCCCTGCTCGCACTCTCTCAAAAATAAACAAACCTTAAAAAAAAAACAAAAAAAACCCCCAAAACGTGAACTCTGTAGTTGTATGAGGAAATCACAGAACATTGAGGTTGGAAAGGTCTGAAAAATGGTTTGTGTTAACCATCTCTGTGACACTGAAATTATGATCACAACTATCACTGTACGTTTTCCACTCCTGGTTCTGGGGAACAAAGGTTATGGAGCAAGGCCAGGCCCCCTTTAGATACTGAAGGAGGGTCTCCTACATCCCCCTCGGCTTTTCTTCCCTGGTCTTCCCAAGTGTGTTTAAACAGGACACATTGAAACGTGAAGGGTCAGATGTCCTATCTGTTTTCTGATCTTTTCTCTTTCTTTCTTGCCTCCTTTGGATAAAATATTTTTATTGCTTCAATTCCACCACCCTACCCTGCTGAACATGAGCCTGCTAATTATACATGTTTTTGTTATTTTGGCATTTATAATTACAACATGCATCCTTGACTTGTTAAAATCTAATTAAATGATTACTTTAATCACTTCCCAGATAAAGGAAAAACCTTATCGGCGTAGCTCCATTTACTCTGAATCTGCCCACACAGCAATATGTTACATGTATTTTAAACCCCACCCTCCATTATTTTTATTGTTTCTATCAGGGGTGGCAAATTTTTTCTATAAATGGCCAAATGACAAAATATTTTAGCTTTTGTGGCTCACGTATGGTCTCTATCACATATTGTTTTTTTGTTTTTGTTTTTTTTTAACCTTTAAAGGTGTGAAAACCATTCTTCTCTAGAGAACCATACAAAAATAAGCTGCGGGCAGATTTGACCTATGAGCCTCAGTGTACTGGCTCCTGCTTTATGCAGTCAATATTATTTTGGATTTATTCACCCTTACTGCACTTCATTCCTTCTTACATTACCATGCTTCTATCTGGCATCATTTTCCTCGTACCATTTGGAATGTGTCATCCCACTGTCTTCGGGTGTCTATTGCTTCTGAGAAATTGACCGTTAATCATAATGTTGGTCTCCTGTGTGTTTTTCTTCTGCTCTTGAAATTTTTTCCTTCGCTTTAGAACTACACGTAGACACAGCAGTTAGTACAGTTCAAGTATCTGGGTAAATTTCTCTCTGTGTTTTTCCCACCTAAAGGTTCCCCCCCTTCACCCCCAGTTTCTTTGATCTGTGGCTCAATATCTTTCTTCACATGTGGAAAGTTTTCAGCCATAATCTCTTCAAATCCTTTTCTGCCTCTTTCTCTGCTTCTTTTGGGACTCAGTACGTGTATGTTTGTGTGCTTGGCAGTAGCCACAGATCTCTGAGGCTCTGTTTATTTTTCGTCAATCTTTTTTTCTTCTCTATTTTTCAGAAATGTACCTTCTATTGATCTATCAATCTGGCTTGAAGTTTACAAGTTCTTTTTCCTACCATCTCAAGTCTGTTGTTGAGCCAATCTAATAAATCTTTCAGTCTTGTGTTTTTCAACTCTGGATTTCCTTTCTTTCTTTCTTTCTTTTTTTCTTTTTTTCTTTTTCTTTTTTTTTTTTTACTAACTTCTATCTGGGCCCACTCAGAACTGGTTTCCATTGACTGCTGTTTTTTCCCCCATAGTGCAAGGCTCCCTTTTCAGTTTCATGGCACGTCTAGTAATTTGTGGTTGCAAACTGGACATGTTTGATAAACATCTAGCAATTCTGGATTTGTTTAATTTCTTCTGAGGGTTGTTGGTTTTTCAGTAACTTGCCTAGACTTAAACTGTGAAATCCGTCTTCTCCTTCATGATGTGTAGCCACTGATGTGTTTGATCAGTTTTTTATTTCTTATTTTTATCTTTTTAACCTGGCATTCTAGGAGTCATCCCTGGGTCTGCATGGTTTAGTGATCAGTCGGCGACTCGGACAGAGGTCGTGCTCGAATGACTTGGGTTGCTAAGGCTCCATATGTGTAGGTTGTGGAAGGACACAAAGTTTGAACCAACTCTCAAGCTTCTCTTCACTTATTCCAGGTCTTCCTAGCACAGATGTAGATTTCCAGTCAGCCAGGAGAAAGGAAAGAGCGTATTTCAACCTTCCTCATTTCCTGGATTGCCCCCATTAAAAATCTGATTAGTTTACCTCTCACCCTACCTTGAAACAAAACATTAGGCTAATAGAGCCGTGGATGTTACCCATTTATTAGTTCACTACTATACACTGTCTTTTGTCTGTTTTGTTGTTTGTTTTCTCTCTTGGTTTCTATTTATTTGGTGGTGTTTCCTGGTACTTTTTTTTTTTTTTATTGGAAGCCGGGCATTAGAAATACAATTTCATGTTGTAGATGGTGCTATCTTCCTTCGTAAAAGCAGACAGGTAGGGGCATATCACCTTAATCTATTCTGGAATAAAAATGATTCAAAGTGGACTCCGTCTTTTTTGCAGGATGGCCTATTTCAAGTTTATCCCTACTCCAAGGGTCTAGCTCTTTGAAGCACCAACTGAAACCCAGGATGTTTACCAGGCCTGCCCTCCTTGATGCACATTACACCCTAGTGTTTCTCTCCAGTTTCACACAACTGCCTGAAGCTCTGCGTGGCATGTTAGCCTCTTACCTGCTGATGTCTCTTGTCAAAGATTTGGCAAATGTTTCTAGGGTAAAACCAGCACCAAATGTTGGGCCCATGCTCTTCACTTCCCTTCTCTCTGGCTATTGACCCCTCCAGTTCTTGGTGCCTTTTTGACTCTCAGTGGAAGGGCACGATCATGCATGTGCACACACACAGAGAATGTGGAAATGCACAATAGGATTTCTGCAGAAGGAAAAATCAAGACCCAGAAGATCCCATAGTGTTTGCAGGAAAGAGATGTAGGGATCCATCTACTGTCTTCAAGAACAGTCTCCTTTGATCCCCTTTAAAACCTTTCAGATCTAGAGTCAGCAGATGGAGACTCTCAACCCAATCCTACTTCTTGAAAGAACAATGTTAACTACTTCTGCTACAAAATTATGCTAATAATGACCGCTTTCTCTCTGGATTGTTTTGATAAGGAACAGCACCTTTCCTCAAAAGGAACGTATTTCAATATACAACTTGTGCAGGCACTTGGCTAGATATTCTGCTTATGTTATTTGATTGAAAATTTTTTAGAAATTATAGAGAGCTGAGTGTATTAACAGTCATAAAAATCTAAGGAACCTACTTTTTATAGCAGGGGACCAAAGAGTTTCTTTGAGGAGAGATTTGTTTGTTTGTTTGTTTGTTTGTTTCTCAGGCTTAGAGCCTGGAAGACTAGGATACGTGCTGAACAGGACATCTCTCAAAGACAACGGGATAGTTGGCTTCCAGCACCAATGCTCCTTTACCTGTGGGATTCTGGCAAAGCCCGGTGAAGAGCTTCGGCAACAGCCAACCTGATAATCTAGAGGCAGATCCCAGGCTCCCATCTGGGCTTCCTGGGGCTAAAGGCTACTGCTGATCCCCAGATGCCATTTTCCTGTTTTACCTTGATGATCTCTTTATAGTAGCAGAATAGACTGAGCATTGATTGGTTGGCAAATAATGGCCATGGGGCCAAATCCGGCCTTATGCCTGTTTTTGTATGGCCTGTGGGCTAAGAATAGATTTTACATTTTTAGATTTTTTTTTTTCATGTAGATGTCTATTTGTTCCAGCACCATTTGTTGAAAAGGCTCTCTTTTCTCCATTATATTGCCTTTGCTTCTTTGTCAAAGATCAGTTGACTTTACTTCCATGGGTCTGTTTCTGGGCTCTCTACTCCATCCCACGGATCTCTTTGTTTTTCTGCCAATACCACATTGTAGCTTTATAGTAAGTCTTGAGGTTGGCTAGTATCAGGCCTCTGACTTTTTTCTCCTTTGATATTCTGTTGACCATTCTGGGTATCTTGCCTTTTCATATACACCTTAAAATCCGTTCATTGATATCCACAAAGGTTTTTAAAGGTTTAAATGGTTGCGAAAAATAGAAGGGTATTTCATGACACATGAGAATGATATGAAATTCAAATTTCAGTCTCCAGAAAGTTGATCTGTTTACATGTTGTCTATGATGTCTTTCACACTACAATAGCAGAACTGAGTAGCGACCGAGACTGTATGGTCTGCAAAACCCAAAATATTGACTATCTGGCTCTTTGCAGAAAATGCTTGCTGATGCCTGATCTAGATCTTAGGCTGTGACTTACACTTAGGTTGTTGGCTATGAGCACAGCCCACAGAACCAGACTGCCCATTTTCAAATCCTGCAGTCACCATTTGCTAACTGTGTCACCTTTAAAATGTTACTTAACCTTTCTGATGCTGTTCCTTATCTATAAGGTAGGGCTAATAGCATTTATCTCAGAGAGTTGTCATGAGGATGAATGAATTATTTCATGTAAGTCTTAGGATGCCTGACGTATAGAAGCTGCATATAAGTGTTAGCTACCATATACATTTGTATCCTAGCCGAAAAAAAATAAGTCTCGCCTCCTTGCCCTGCTAATTCACCAACCCTACCACCCCCAGAGTGATGATCATCTTAAAACACACATCAACACTCCTGTCTTTGAAGATCGGTCATGGCTCCCTGTTGCTCACGGAGGAGTCTGGCGTTTGCAGCTCCATAGCCCAGCTGCCTGCCTCTACCCTCCTCTACCCTGCCCTCCACTTACAAATCTGCTCCAGCCTTTTCTAGCATTCTGTCCTTGTCCACACCCCTGTTCCTCCCTGTCATGTGGCTCTTTCTGCCCAGAAAGCTTTCTTCTGGGAATGTAAGGATTATCACTGAGATCTGGGGCAAGTTACAGCAATCATTCCTGCTGTGAGCTCCAATATGGAAATCAGTGCCTGATCTCACAGTGGGCATGAAATGGAAATATACTCTTGCTGCTTATGAAACTCCAGATAAATACTTTTCAGGGTCAAAAGGTAAAGCTGCAGAAGATGGCAGAGGTAGAAAAGAAATCAAGGCATCTCCCTCAAGTCAGGACCCCCACTTTGGCGTTGTCTAATGCTGTTTGGGGCTTCTCACATGGTACATCCTTACAGAAAGAGTGTACCAGGGGCAGAGAACTGGGCAAGGAAAGTCAGAAGACACAAGGGACCAGGATTTATGATTAGGTATCAGTATCATAAACGTATCATGAAGCTGTTAAAGTAAACATCAACATTACATAGCAATATAAAGAATACTCACAATACAATATTAAAGGGAGCTTGCAGGATATAATGTAATCCACACTGATTATAACTAAATGGAAAGAGTGCCCCATCTGGAGCCTGATGATAGACCCAAGAGAGTGAACAAATCACGTTTGGTTATTGGGGTAGTGGCACTGTGGGCGAATTTTTGTTTTTATTTGGAGGGCTGTTAAAGGTACTATAGTGTTACTTGTGTATTTCAAAAATTAAATGTTTTATGGGAAAACTCTTTGGCTTACACACTTAGGATGAGTCTTTTATCGTATGTAAATTATATTTTGAGAAGGTAAAGAAAATGTAAATATTTTGTGACACTGCCCCAAAATCAGCTGGGAGGAAGAGAATGTCTTTGAGGTTTGCAGTTTCTCTACCTGCCTTTTCTTCCCCCTCCACCTCACACTCAGCAAGACCCTTCTCGACATCCCCACGGGAATCTCACGGTTACCTCTGAAACTCACCTAACCCTTCAGACTATTCCAGAATGTCCTTTGCCTCCCTTGCTTTGTCCTGGATCCCCAAACAACAGCAGCTAGGTGTCCAACATTACCTTAAGAGTTCTGCCCTTTGCTAAGGAGCCAGTAAAGTTATCTTTATACCTTTATTGCTAGATAACAGCGTGATTCAGGGTTATTACTGACCCCTGCCAGGTAACACTCTTGCTTTTCAACTTGGGGACTCTGCCTTAATAGGCTGTGTTAATGAAAGCAGGTGTCCCTGACAATGGAGGAGATAGCCAGAGGGATGAACCTGGACTTTTCTACTACAAGGGACGTTACTGAGCTGGGCACATAGATAGAGCTGGGAGGAAGGGCATGAAAGCTGTAAATCTAAAGCTGCCGCTAAATAATCTGAACTGTATTTGCTTTCTTTTAGGGCTCACCCAGGCCACTACCTCTCCTGGCGAGAACACACTGGAAAAGCAACTATCACCAGAGGTGAGGGCTTTGTCCTGGTAGGAGAAGAGGGGTGGGTGGGTGGGTTCCTTTTCTGGTGGGTATATCCAAATCTCGATGCAAGTTGGCAGGTGCCCCCTTGAGGTCTGGATGGAATGGGCTGGATGAGCTGCTTCCCCCGGGAGAAGTGAAGCTGCCTGGTACAGCAGAGAGGGCACAACCATATCTCCTGGAATTTGAGGCTCATCATCTCTGCATTCCGAGCTGGTGGTTCCCAGAAGTGTCCAGAAAGAGTTATAAATGGGCTTGTTATCTCTGTGAACCTTGAGCAGATGCCGTGAATTATCTGGAGGCATCTGGGTGAGGTCTTCCCAGAACATCCACAAGATAAGGGCTGAGAATAAATTCTTTATCTCTTACCGAAATCAGTAATTCCAGAGAAATTAACTTGTGTCTTGTGACAGCGAGATGTGGTCAAGCACCCTATTTATGGTGTGTTTTCCCCTGTTGGCATATTTCCTCTTCTACTCTTGATTCTGGGGAGAAAAGATGATCTTCCTTCCCAACGCCTTCTATGTGATTGCCAGCAGAGACTGCTCTGGACCTGTGTGGGCATCTGACGAAGCCTGAGTGGTCATGTGAACCCGAGTGCTGGTCACCCAGTCCCTTCTCTGCTCTCAACAGCCCCTCTGGGCTTAGGACACACTGATATGGCGGGGACTCCCGAGTTTCCCAGTTTCTGGTTTACCATTCATTTCCAGCAGCACATGAACATAATGCCTCCTGTACCTGCTTTTATGCAGATAAGCAAGTTAAAAGAGGGAAAGTAGATAATATAAAAAATATGATAGCATAGGGGTGCCTGGGTGGCGCAGTCGGTTAAGCGTCCGACTTCAGCCAGGTCACGATCTCGCGGTCCGTGAGTTCGAGCCCCGCGTCAGGCTCTGGGCTGATGGCTCGGAGCCTGGAGCCTGTTTCCGATTCTGTGTCTCCCTCTCTCTCTGCCCCTCCCCCGTTCATGCTCTGTCTCTCTCTGTCCCAAAAATAAAAAAAAAATATGATAGCATAGAATGGATTATTTTTAACTTTTTAGTCTAGATATACTGGGTCTCTTCTTAATTATTTTTTTACTGTGGTAAAATACACATATGTTTTGAGGCATCCTTACCTGCCACTTGCTAAGGGCATTGTCAATAGATACATGTCCCCTTTTACTAGGTGAATGGGGACTATGATGAACATGACTATGGATAATCACTGCTTCTGAATTTTGAGTCTAGAGAGAACAAGTACATGGTCAAAGTACACCAGATTTCAGGACCTACAATATTTCTCTACGAGGGCAGTTGATGTTTCTGATATTTGGTTTCTGTTGCAGGCCCTGAAGAACTTTGCATTCTCATGCAACCCAAAGAAGTCAGGATCCAGTGTGCCTCCGAAGTCAGGTATGTGACCCTGAGCCATGAGCTTGGAAGGCTGGCATCTTCTTTGTGAGGTAGTCAGCAGAGGCTCCAGTCCTACTCCTCTTGTATCCTTTGGCCATCCAAGCCTCTTCCCCAGCCTCAGTCCTTAACACCTCCTCCTTTCCCTTCAGCCATTTCTATAGAAGGACACCAGAGATAGAACCAACATGGCCCCACAGTGGCTTGCCTGGGAAAGGGTGACTTCTGGGAGCTCACCTTCAGGGGGCCCAGATGGTGCCATAGGAGCTGTGGGTTAGAACTTGGTCACTCATGTGCCTTCCTGGATCTTGTAATGTAAACTACAGTGGCACATTTTTCTACTACAGTAGACATTTTTCTCCTATAACAGGCTAGATTTGTCTAATACCTGGATGGTATGAGTGTTGCTCTTGAGCTGGCTGTCTTCTCTGGCTTTATTCTATCAAATGGCTACATTATAGACCATGTTTAATGGCTTTGCTTATGTTTGCATTGCACTATCTTATCAGTTTCCAGTTAAGCATGCTATCCTTACTATTCTGTTATATAAGGAGTGTAGCTAGAAAAAGAAATCGATGCACCTCTCAGGAAATGATCTCTTTAGGAAGTTTACTTGTAATGGCCCTGTAACATGACCAGGAGTAGGTCCGTGGTTTCTAGGGAGACTTAGTTCTAAAAATGCTTGTGGCCCAGGTGGGTCATGGAGGCTTCCTGGTGGACCATTTGCATCTGGCTTGCATCTGAGGTTTCTGTGTGTTCACAGAGTGATGTTCTCTGGCACTCTTTGAGTGCCGTGCTCTGGCACTCTTCAAGCTGACATTATCCCTTTTGTACCCAGGTCATTTTCAGGTCATTTCAGGTCATTACTGGTTACTTATTAATGGGGAAATGCAGAGCCAAGGGATAGAGGGAAGCAAGAGGCAGCAAGAGGGCCCGGCAAGAGGGAAAAGGAGGGCCATGAGTGACCTTCCATGGGATACCTGTGGCTTCCAGAGAAGAATGAGCCTCTTTTCAGCTGGGTTCCTATGGGTCCCAGTGACCACCTGGTCTTCAGCTTTCCACTGCCATGGCTTTTCACTGCCATGGCCTGCCCCTCCCATCTGGCATCGTTGGCTCATTTGTGGGGAATGCAGATCTAGACCTTCTTAAAGGAGTTCTTGTCTTTGCAGTCCACTCTGTGAGACCTTCTGATATAAAATTTGTGGCAGCCCTGGGCTACGTGGAACCTGTGAGTATTTCAAGGATGTGGAGGTGGGAGTCAGGGTTTGGGACTGGTGAGCCTCAGATGCATGCCTGGTAGCCAGGCAAGGTGTTTCATTTTGGGAGAGAAGAACATTCTCTGACTCAGAAGCATTCTAAACCCTATAGGGGTTTGTTTGTGTGTGTGTGTGTGTGTGTGTGTGTGTGTGTGTGTGTGTGTGTGTTTAAATCAGATGAATGACTCCCTTTACATCAGGATGAGGAAACTTTGGGAGTTTCTCATTAAAGAATTAAATCAATGGATAAATAAAGTCAAAGATCACAGAGAAATTTAAAGATCATCTCTGAAACTTTCTATTTATGAGCTAAAAAAAAAATCATCCTTACATGCTTGGTGAATTTTTAAAAATCTACCCATCTTTGCTAATAGATTTTAGGTGGTATATTTTATATGGTCAGATGAAGGGGGAAAGAAAGCAATGAGTGAGGCGGAAAGAACAAGGAGAGAGAGATGAACAGTGAAAGAGGGTCTGGAGAGAAGGGGGTTGGAGAGCAGAGCCAAACGCCAGTGTGATTTCCCAGGTCAGTGCTGGCTTCCCGCAGGACCCGCCCCCCACCCCAACCCTGGCCAGGTCTTGGGAAGGGGTGCCCAGGCCAGCGTTCTCCGCTCTACCCCAGAGTCCTGCTGCATCGCAGCCCTGGAACCAGGACATTCCCCTCTCCCACCATCCCCTCCAGTGCCTTCCTCCCTCCTCCACCTACCACAGCTCCTTCCCAGCGGCCCTCTCCTGTCCCCTCGCCACAAGCCCTGGCCCACTCCCCATGCCTGGTGCTGGCCCTCCAGAAAGAACCAGACTTCACATTAGAAAACAGACCAGGGGCCCAGGGGAACCTGGCAGGCAAGGCTATCTGTGCCTGGTGTGACCTTGAGTGTGTGTAGATGGGGGTGAAGGTGGGGGTCTGCTAGTGGGAGAGTGTGGAAGGGGAGGTGATCGAGAAAAGAGGCTTCACGTCACGGATAGCATGTTGAGTTTGCTGAGCCCATGTGTCCCTGTGTGCCCGGAACGTGTGTGACCCTTGCTGGAGGACTCGAGCACTCTCCCGTGTAGGTAGAGAAGTTCAGTGAAGGGAGCCCCCTAAGTCAGGTTTCTAAAGTCAGACCTGGCTAGGGGTGATGACTTCCCCTCTGTGGTTGCAGCTCTGGGAGCTCTCGTGCTCATGAATTATGCAGACTCCAGGGCTCCTGCCTGTCACTTTTGGCCCCCCCCCCCTTTCTCCTCCTGTGAGCTGGCCTGGCACTGAACACAGCTCCAGTCAGGGATGGACTCCCTGCTCCCAGAATCTTATCATCATACAGACAGCACCTCAGCCTTCAGGGTAAAACCTGGAAACACAGCTCCTAGGAGGCAGCCTTCCTGTCTACCCAGAGACTGCGATTGTGAACTCAGCCTGGTTTATAGAAAGTACAGGGCCAGGGAAAAATCACGGAAAACAGTGTATTTAGAAAGAAAAGAATTCATAACACTGGTACTTTTTTTTTTTCTTAATTCCTGGAACTTTCTGTAACTAAGGCTCACTTACCTGTGCCTGTAGTATGCGTTTGTTTAATTCAGCCAGACCAACTTTTCCTCAAAGAACTTTATTTTTTTTAACATTTTTATTTATTTTTGAGACAGAGAGAGACAGAGCATGAACGGGGGAGGGGCAGAGAGAGAGACACACACACACACAGAATCGGAAGCAGGCTCCAGGCTCCGAGACATCAGCCCAGAGCCCGACGCGGGGCTCGAACCCATGAACCGCGAGATCGTGACCTGAGCTGAAGTCAGACGCTCAACCGACTGAGCCACCCAGGCGCCCCTCCTCAAAGAACTTTAAAGAGCAAATTTACAAATGCTCATAAAATATTTTTCCAAACTAACATGTGGTACATATGAAATGTATAAGAAAAAATCAGGGGTGCCTGGGCGGCAGTGGGTAAGCTTCCAACTTTGGCTCAGGTTGTGACCTCACAGTTCATGAGTCCAAGCCCCACATTGGGCTCTGTCCTGTCAGTGTGGAGCTCGCTTCGGATCCTCTGTCCCCCTCTCTCTGTGCCCCTCACCCACTTGCTTTCTCTCTCAAAAATAAACAAATGTTAAAACAAATCAAACAAAATACATGTATACAGAATAAAAAATTGAAGATCTCATTTGATCACCTCTTCTGCTCAGTCTGCACAAGCATGCACGCACACACACACACACACACACACACACACACACAGGCGTGCACACACACACACCAATATATAGGGAGAGAGTGTGTGTAGCCTAAATAGGGTTATACTGTACGTAATATCTATGACTTGTTCTTTTGTTTTGCTTTGTTTGCTTAACTAAGAGTTCTAGGAATTTTCTGTGCCAGGGAGTTTACAGGTCATTCTAGCAACTTCCTTGAAGACCAGGCTTGTGTCTCATTTAGGTTTGCATCTCCAGTGCCATAGTGCATTCAGCCAAGGTGATATGGAGAGAAAATGGCTGCCAGCAGGCAAGATGGAGACATAGGAGTTTGCTGGGTTTGTCCCAGCCTTCCCTTTCTGTGACTTCTAACTGGGCTCTTCCCCCGCTCTCCCCACCTTGTTCCTCTTGTTCTCTCTCTTTCCTTCCCCTCACCAGCCCCAACAAGCTTGTTCTGGGCAGGGGCTCTGCTATCATTCAGGTCCCCTTTGCTTGGGCACAAGCTGCCCACTTTGCCTCAGCCCAGCAGCCCGCTGCCTTCATGACTTCACGGCCTGGCATCCTGGTTTATGATTCCTGATTTTTGTTTAGCTTGCTGCATTTCCCTGGAAATTTTACCTTTCAAACTCCTTCTTCCTGGGGAGTAAAAACACTTTGTCCCACTTAGATGAAGGTTGTGGTCAGCCTGCCCTCCCAAGAAGGCTCCAGAAGTGTGACCCAGTTTTACAGACTGGTTGTCCGCTGAGCGGGGTGGGTAAGGATAGACAGGCTCTTTAAAGAGAAGCAGCAGAAGACTAGGTGTAGGTAGTGTGAGTACAACTGTCACCTGTCACCATGACACCTGGAGACACTATCTTCTAGGAAGTCGAGAGAGAAAATTTGTGTCAGAACCTGTGAAAATACTACTACTGATGATAGCTAATACACACTGAGTACTTTCTATGTACTGGACGCAATTCTAGACTCCCCTAGAAGCCTGTAAAGGACACAATGCCCAGGTGGCTTCCCACAGTCTTTCCTCCGTCCAAAGTCAGGGAACATCTTCAGCAGGGAGTGTCCTGTGTTGTCCAGCATTTTACCGAGAGGAAAATGAGAAGCGTCATTCATTCAAAAAACACTTATCAAGCAAATATTCATTGAATACTTCTGATGTGTCAGGCACTGTTCTGGGTCCGAGGAATATAGTCAAGAACAAAACAGACATAAACTCTTGCCCTCATGCACTTAACACTTGAGTCAAGGGAGACAGGCAATAAACAGAATTTCAGATGAGAAACGTCATGCAGTAAAACAACCCCTTCTGTGTCTAAGTGGAGGTTAACATTCTACACAGAGGCGTTTGAATCTAAGCTCTGCTGTTGCTATTTGCTGTTCCGAAGAAAACATTCATACCTTCGGTTGCTCTGGGCTCTGACGAACAAATGAGCAAACGTGTTGCATAGGAAGCCTGACATTCATGAGCAGATTTGGCCTTTCTCTTGATCCATGGGCTCCCTTTTATTGGTAGGAGGCAGCCGGGGTCTCACAAGGACAGGCTCTTGCGTCCTTCCCTGGCTGGGCTATTCACACCTCCTATCTTTTCCAGCCTCCAGACTCTGGGACCGTTGACCTGGAGAAGCAAAAATGGTAACTGTTCTGGAACCACAGAGCCATAGAGCTGAGAGGAGCCTCCAATAGGATCTGCTCTCATCTCTTGGCTTGGTTGTTGGGGAAACCTGAGGGCCAGGGAGGAGACAGCTTGCTCCAAGTGGCCTCAGGAGCAGGTGGCAAAACAGGGATGAGAACCCAGCCTCCTGCCTCCTCGCCCGACACTCCTGTGCCCACACATCCCCCTGGGGTCCTCTGGGTGAATAGGGAGGAAAGGGGAGGAGGAGGCGCCGAATATGGAGTTCTTCCTACCACCTGTCTCCTTGCTCTGCTTTGGGGGAAGCATGCAGGGTTGGGCCGGGGTCCTTCTCCTTCTACACCGGGGCTGCGTCCCCTTCCAGCTTTGGGCCAGACTAGAGGAGGACCCAGCAAAGCTGTTCACCCTATTCTGGTGGCTCCATAGCCACCTGTGGTGTGTCTCTGACTCCAGGAAGGATAAATCCAGAACCAGAGCGAGGCTGAGCCACGGCTTGTTATGAACTAGACCACATTAGTGGAGAGAAAGGGTTGACAGGTGCAGTCTGATGCTTGCATGTTTGCTTTTACTTGCAGGACAGACAGAAGGCCACAGCAGGCATGCATGGAAGTGGTGACAGGTGAGTCCTGTGTCTTTATGGCCACATTCCACATTGTCCCCATCCCTCCCAACAGAGCAGCATTTGGATTAGCGAAGAGCGTGTATCCTATTGGCTATTTCATCATGGAGCCAGGGTATGAAAAGTCACATACCCAAAAGGTGGGGGGCGTGAGAAATGTGTCTGAGGGTCTCTGAGCAAAAAGAAGGCATGAGGCATTAGGTTAAGGGACCCGGGGAGACCTCAAAGGTGGCAGAGTCCTGAAGCTCCTTCTCCCCGAGGACCCCAAGGCTGGACTTGTAGCACTTCCTCGAGGGAAACTCTCCACCATTCTTCACTCCCCTCTCCCCGCACCAAGGAGAAGACCCAGGTCTAATTTTCAGTCTATTTCATTTTGTAATAACTCCCTTACTCGTAAAATAAAGATGTCAATTGGGTTCAGGAAAACGAAATGAAGAAAATAAAAATTAACTCTAATCCCGGTACTCAGAGATGATCGGTGTGTAACATTCTGGCCTTTTCACATACGAATGTGCTTATGAATATGCAATTTGTGACCTGGCTCTTCTCATTTACTGTCAAAGGTCCCTTACAACTTTATTAAGACCTTCTGAAGCCCCCAAGTCCCTTAATGCCGCTGCATTAGCCTAGCGGGATGTTAGTCACCTGTGCTTGGTGCTCACAAGCCAAGAACGAGGAAACCACCTTTCACTTCATAATTAGAGCAAAGATGCTGCAATGTCCCCTCCACACGATGAGCACAGCGAGTGAGGTAGATAGTGCCCTGTCAGCCCAGCCAGTGAACTTCTCCCAGGGCCTGGGAATGACTAGGATCTCTGCAAAGGACAGGGATGAGCAGGATAATGCCCCTGCTTTCAGCCCTCCCCTTCCAGCAGGGAAGGCTGAGACCGGATGTCCAGCCTCCAGGATTTGACTGACGGGTGAGGGGATATTGCTGACCAAAGTGGTGGCAGGGTCCCCTTGCAGAAGGTCAAAGTGTTCCAAAAGAAGATGCCCCAAACAACTTAGTGGCTGTCGCAGCTCTGCCTCAGTTTGGCCCCATTTTCCTTTAAATGGTAGGAAAAGAGAAGCATGGTGGGATATTTGGGGTGTCTGGGAAGGTGGGATGTAGTTTAGGCTCTGCAGAGCAAACACAGCTGCTGCTGTGCCTGATTTCTCAACTCGTCTCCATTTTTTGGCCCCTCACCCACATGGTAAAAAGTCCTGGTGGCCCCTCGTACACCAGCCAAGTGACCAGGAGTTCCACTAGGCAGAGCTGCAGCAGGAGGTGGGGCAGGGAGGGCAGATTTTGCACCTGAATGTCCTCACCCGGAGCTGTTGGTGCAGCCGCCCTAAGGCATGGGAAAGTGGGGCGGAGCCGAGAGCCAGACCGGAGCTCAGCAGCTAGTCTGCCGAGGAGAAAGGGCTCCAGGGACATCCAGGCCCGTGCAGGGGTCTGTTAGGGTTGGCCCAATTTTATCTGGCTCGGCCCACCTGTCCTTCAATCCCAGAACCTCCGAGCTCTTCAGATCTAGCCATGCCCTTGCCCACCGTGGCCGTTTTGCAGATGGGAAAACTAAGTCTTGAGGAGGTGAATGGACTTTCCCAAAGTTACACGATCAGTACGTGGCAGAGTCCCTTTGAATTCAGGTGGTCCAGCCCCACAGCCTGCGCCTTTCGTTGTGACCTCACTGGAGACTGAGAGAGAGGCAGCCCTAAAACAAAATGACGGGAAGATTTATGCGAAAAGAGCATGGTCCCGTCTGATCACAAAAGAGCAATATGATACAAACACCTCTACTCTGGAAAGCGATTCTCTCCCAAAGACCTAGCACCAGCTTTTCATGTCTTGTCGTTTGCTCTCACAGGCTCTCCTGAGGGGAGCGAGGGAAAATGTCTTCTCTCCCCCAGCCGCCCGCTTGCATGCACACAATCATGCACACACTCACGTGCGTGTGCATACACTGTCCCTGTCGTCTTCAGCTGGCCTCTGAGCTTCCTGTTTTCTCACCACATGTGGGAAGGGGCTTCTCCTCCTAGTTGGTCAGGACTTAGAAAAGGAAGCTCATTAGTTTGGGTTGAGGATGAAGACCCAGTCACACATGACTTGGGTGACTGTCCAGGAGGACAAAGCCAAGAGACCGGTCTCCTGACTTCCCGCCCGCTGTCTGCTATCTGCACAGTATGGGCTGGATTCTGCTCCCACAGAGCCCCAGGCCCTTCTGGATGGGGGTAAAAGGGAAGGAGGGATTGGGGGTGGGGGGAGGCATCTCCTTCCCATGACACTCTCCCGGCTCTGCCCTCTCCTCTCGTGGGATCAAGACACAACTTAACTGCTCCTGACAGCACTATTTTTAGCAGTCCTCTGGCTGTCAGCTCTGGGACATGTGTTCCCCGGAGTTTTCCCGCCCTGCTGTCACTCTCAGGAGGAGGAAGGGGGGCTGGGAGGCAGCCTACCCGGGTCGCTGTCCTAGCACACTTCCCCTAACGAGTCAATGGTGCGTGACGGTGAAAAGCTTGGTGTTTCAAAGCTCTGGTTCAAATCCCAACAACCTCAGTTTACCGTGAGAACTTGGGTAGCTTGCTTAGTTCCTCTCCGCCTCAGTTTCCCCTTCACACATGTAAAGCACTTAGCGCTTGCTTGGCCTAGCCCTGGACAGGTGATAGCTTTCAGCCCCAGTCACTTCCGGGGGCCCTCTCCGAGACTGACCTCGCAGCCGAGGGCAGGTTGTGAAGGGCGTGCTTTGGAAGAGTGGATTTACCCTGGAACCTCCCCCTATGAGGTGGGGGGGGGGGGGGTCTGCCTTCACAGGTCCCCTCCAGCTGGCAGGGCCACAGCCTCAAAGCAGCTCTCTCTTTAGTCCTTTCAGACATCATCAGATATTTCAACCCTTCTGTTCTGAGGCCTTTGTGCGCCCCTGGGAAGACAGTGGTGGCCCACACTGGTGCTCAGTAAGTCCCGTTTCTGGCTTCCCCTGGGACTGTGTACTCCTGTCTGTACTGGGCATCTGGACGGGTTGGTGGGGGTGGGGGGGTGGGTGCTGGCAAAGTCAAAGAGGCTTAGAAATAAAGGTTTGTATTAAATCAGAGTCAAAATGTGTCTCCCGCATGGATTTCAGTCTGCCTGATGGGCCTAATTTTAAAAACCAGGTCAGTGTCTGCCCTGCAAAAGCCAGGGGTGGTGCAGTGTGGCCTCGGGCTCTGAGGCTGGCACTTGCGCTGGGGCCAGGGGCAAGCTTCCAGCCCTCAACAAAGCTCTGTTGGATTCACTTTCCTCTCTGCAGAGACTTACGGGTAGAGGCGGAAGGACTGGTGCGGAGCATGAGGGAGAACCAGGTGAGTACCCAACTGACTCTGAGGTCGGGGCTGCCCGTGTCTGCTCCGAGGCCATCAGACCAAACACACCGGGCAGGCGTGACCCCACTGCCACTGTGCCCTGAACACAGCAACCAGTGTGGTCTGGGTTCCCCAAAGATGCCCTTCCTGTGGCAATTCTCTGGAGTCCATTAAAACACAGGGCTTCTTCTTACGTCCGCAATGTGGTCCTGCTAAAAGTCAGCAGATGAAACTGACTTCCCACCTGGGAAGGCACTTGAGAGCTTGGCTTCCAGAGGGAGACACTTTGTGAATCCTGACTTCTCAGCCTATTGGCTGTGTGACATTGGGTAAGGCCCTTGACCTCGCTAAGCCTCAGTTTCTACATTTATGAGATGGGAGTAATAAAAGAGGCTACTGGACAGGCTTAGGGAGGATTGAATGGGGCATCAGAGGTGCCTGGCACGGAGGCATTGCTCCAATGAAAGCCTGTAGTTGCCAATGACATTGAGGTGATGATTGCTGTTATTTTTCATATTCATTTTAGGTCTTAGGTGGAGGTCATGTAACCTACATGCTGGGGTCTTGGAGAGTGTGCCTGGTGGCCTCAGGCTCTGAGACTGGCACGTGTGCTGGGGCCAGGGGCAAGCTTCTGAGCCTCAGCAAACCCATTCTCCTAGCAGTTCAGATGCTGTTTACTCAGATGAGTTTGTAATAAGCATCCCCAAATGTTTTGTGGCCTCCTTACAGGCAAGTACCAGGTCAAGGCAAGCCTTGCCACCAAGCTGGCTGTAACCAGCACTGAGCTTGGACTGCTGGAACCAAGGGAAGATGCTATCTGGGCCAGCCATGACTTCATTACAGAGTTCGGGGATTAAAGCTAGGTCATTTCAGGTTCTATGGGAACAGTGGCGAGTGCAGGAGCTATGCTATTAAGTGTTTCCCCTACTGGGAGAATTCCAGAATTTCTAGAATACTCATAACATTCTGGAGAATGGCTAGAAGATCCTGAACCTAATCCCATAATTTTACAGATGAAGAAACTGAATTCCTAAGGAGTCATGGGACCTGCCCAAGTTCACACAGCTAGTTAAGCTAAAATCTAAAGTGCAGCCTGGGTGACAGTCTAAGTTTTCTCAAGCACACCGCGTTGCCTCTTAAAAAACAAAATGAAAGTTTTTTTTTTTTTTTGTTCTGCAACTAATACACGTTCATTATAGAAAAATCAGAAAACACAGATAAACAAAAAGAATATTAAAACCATTCTTCAACCTGATACCCCGAGATAATTGCTGTTAACAACTTGATGTATAGTCCCTTCTGTATTTTTTCTAAGTATGTATTTTATTAAACAGGGATGTTACTAGATGTAGCTACTTGTTATAACCTGCTTTTCTCAATGTAATATTTCCCATGACGATAATTACATTTTCCTGCGCTGTCTTAACAGCTACATCTTATGAGCGTTCCACAATTTATACAGCAATCCCCTATTTTAGACATTTATGTTGTTGCCAGTTTTTCATGCTTATAAACAAGGCTTCATCATTGCAGCTAAATCTTTCATGTATCCTTGTTTCCTTAAAATATATGTTGGGAAGTGGAATTATTAGATAAAGAGTTATTCCCTTAAAAAATAGTTCTTGATGCATCTTGCCAAATTGCCTTCTAGAGTGTTTATACAACTTTAGATTCCTACCATGTACTTCTTCGTTGGAAAAAAATGCATAAATATGATTTTATGGGTGTGGGTAATGAAATTGACAGATTTGAAAAGGAAAAAGTTCTCTTAACGCCAGGTCTTACCACTCTCTCCTTTTATGCTCTTGTCCTTTTTCTTTCTTTCTTTTTTTTTTTCCAGCAACTTGACTTTCAAAATGACTGGAAGCTCATCAATGTGTTTTTCAGTAACACAAGCCAGGGTCACCTCTGTCCCTTCGCCCAACAGGTAAACGACAGGCTGGGAGGCAGAGGGTTGCAGGTGCAGGGGTAGGGGCAGCCAGAATGACCTTAAACCTGTCTGGTCTACACCTGTCAGGTGGGGCCTGATGGCAGCTATTTCAGAACTTGGGCAACAGACAGATAAATAAATGGGTGTTAGATATCTAAGGGCTCAAGAGCCATCTCTAGGGACAGTGTTTTTAATGTACTATCTTTCATATCAAGGAAAGGAAAGTGAGGTGTAGAGAGGCTGAGTTAATAATCATTCTGCAACTAAGGAAAATCCGCTTCCTAGTGAAAAATCATTTGCTTCTTGTAGCTCTGCTTGTATTTAGTGCTGAATTTGGGAAGAAAAGCAGGATATATGTGTTCTTGTCGCCTGTTGGCCCATGGGCTCTAGTTATAAGGGGAAGCTAGTATTTCTGTAGGAAGGCTGCAACTTCCAGGCTCTTTGGCATTCCTGGAAACCAGACATGAAACGTGTGCCTGCGTTTATTTATGTAGGTGACTATGACTTAAGTCTTTACTGGAGGTTAGTCCTGGTTAGGATCGGTTGAAAGTATAAGGGGTGGCTTAGATGCCCAGGTTATGGTGACGTAAATGGCACACAGACTCTTCCTCAGGAGCCTGAAGGCACGTAAGCCACCTATGGCAGACCAGTTATCTGCCCACTGTGCATTCAGCCCCATCCAGGGCCCCCACCAGGCCATGGCACAGGCATGGACGGGTGAAGTTTCTTGAGGTCCTGTCCTCTTTCCTGTGCTCCTCTCCCACAACATATGCTCTTGCCTTCCTCCGAATGCCCCATGCTCCCACTGATTCTTGCCCCACCATCCACCCTCCCGCCTTCCATTACTGATGTCGAGCCCTTGGAGAATGCCGAGGGAGGCCCACCTTCCCTGACCAGCTTTTGTGGAACAATATTCCTACAGATCTCCTGGGTGTGTAGCATATAGATCTTGAACCTTTATATTTCTAGTTTACTCTCTGTTTTCTCCAATGCCAAGTGAAATTTACATGCCCTGTTTATTCTCTGCTTCCCCTTTTGGTCATTATACACACCAACATTTATTCATGAATTTATGCATTCATGCGGTGAAGTGCTCAAACAAGCATTTAGACATTGCTGAATTCCTCTGCATATCCATCCATCCATCTGTTATCTATTCATCCATAAATTCATCCTCTTTTCTTCCATGCAGGTATGTGCTATTGTATTCATAATGAGTTTGTTTATGCTAGCATTTTTTTTTTAATGTTTGAATGCATTCATTGATGCTTACACTCATTCATGATTCCTTCCACTTTATTTCCTATTCAAGCATTATGGATTATTGTATTCTTTCATGTATTTATGCCTTTAAGCATTCTTGCCTACACAAGGCATTTCTGTATACACATATCCATTATGCCTTATTTACTTTTATTTTTAGTTGTACAAACAAAGCACAAATGCTTTTGCCTTAAAAATAAAACTAACACATTAAAATCAAAGCTAAAATACCGTTTTGCCACCACCTTGACTAAGGAGTGTCTAAAGCAGGGTTTGACATAGGGGTCAAACCACGCAGGGATCCCTGGGTACCCTAGGGAAGAGGGATGCCCTGAACGTGGTCCAGATGGGCAGCAAGGACCTTTCTAGGCAGTTCCCGAGACTCTTCGGAAGGGAAAGTGTGATGCTGACTGTCATGCTCAGGGAGAGACTCCCTTAGACTATAAGAAATGGACAAAAGGCTTTATTGCTGCCTACGGTGACAGAGCGGGCTGAACCAGCCTCGAGAGGACACTTTTGCGTCAAAGCAGGGATGTGGGGTAGGAGCTGCCCTTTCTCGCTGTTCCAGCCTGAGTGATTGGCAGCTGTCTCCAGAGTCCCTGCCTGTGTCCCCGCAGGAGACAGAACAGCGACTTGGCCTTCCATGTCTTCCTGTCTGAGCCACGTCGCCTCAGGGGACAGCTGGTTTGCAGGCTGCTTAGGAGTTTGTCTTGTTGCAAAATTTATCATTAGTTATTTTTTTCACCCTGGAAAGGTAAACCAGGGTTGATTTTTGAGGTCTTGTCATTTGTTTATATATTTTCATTACAAAGAATTGGGTGGGGTAGGAGGTGTCTTTAAATACTCAGTAATAGGAGTTGGCTCGGATTCTCTCCCTGAGCCCTTTCTCCCTGGGGGCCCATGTGGCAGGGGGAGGTCTGATAAAAGTGTGCCGTGCAGAAGTTTTGAGGCCCATCTGGGTCCTTAAATCCAGCGGTAATTGTGTTCCTCCTTTGGACCTGATTTTCTTCAGATGAAAGTGATTCTTAAAAGGGGGGGAGGGGCACTGTGGTGGCTCACTGGGTTAAGCATCTGACTCTTGATTTCGGCTCAGGTCATGGTCTCACAGTTTATGAGTTCAAGCCCTGTATCAGGCTCTCTGCTGACAGCACAGGGCCTGCTTGGGATGGTCTCTCCCATCCCATGAGGAGACATCTCCCATGAGTCCTCTTTCACTCATTCTTTCTCTCTCTCTCTTAAAATAAATAAATAAACTTAAAAAAATAAAAGGGATTCCATCAGTCTTTGTGAATAAGTCTGGTTTCCCCTCCCTCCTTGAGAGCTTTGGAATGGCCCTGACCTTGGTTTGCCTTTCCCTGACACGGAACTTCCCATTTTAGAGAGTCTGGTTTTTCTTGGTGGATGATGGGTTGGGGAAGTCAGAGAATGGACAAAAACCTGGGACCAGACTTCCTCCCAGAGGCTGATGGAAGAAGTTGTATTTGAAGAAAATCGGGTCCAAAGGGGGAACATCATTATTCCTGGATTTAAGGACTCCGATAGGGGGTGGGGAGAGAAAGAGGCAGGCCGGCAGGAGCCTGCACATCCTTGGCCCCCTGGGCCCATCCCCACCTGCCCTTAGCATGCTTCTCCTCTCCCAGCACAGGCACGCGGCGGGAGGTCTGCTCAAGCTAGCTGGAGTGCTGGACTACCTGTACCAGGAGGTGAGATTTGCAGCTCCCCGGGACCACGGGCCCTGAGTTTCCCTTCCCCAAAGACTCCTCGGGCAGCCGGCAGGAAGTTGCTCTTCCAAGGGCTGATGCGGCAGGTTCCGGCTTATTCTCCAGTGGCCTCCACTGAGACCGGGAAAGTGGCCTCAGGAGGGAGGCCAAGACCGAGGGGAAAAGCAAAGTGGAGAAGCCAGTCTTCTTGCCTTTTCAGAAAAACCCGGGTCAGGTATATAGCTCTTCACAATCCAAGAAGAGTTTTGAGCAAGACTTCTGGAAGAAGAAGGGATAGAGCACTGGGGTCTCAGTGGCCCTCCTCTTTCCTGAGGCCTCTGAGTCTGAGGCAGTGACAGCCCAAGGGCCTTCCCTTTCTGGCCTGACCATGATGAGCAGGGGAGCTCTGTGGCTCTCACCCCAACCCTTTGATCCCCGGGGAGGCGGCTTTTCTGTCAGGATTACAGTCCCGCTGCCACCAAGGTCCTACTCCCCTGTTGACACTGTGGTGGGGCGGTGTTCTGCCCCCCCAGGGGATGGTGAATGACACCTTTCCACAGTGGCAGTGCCGGCAGCTTTGGAGAGACCCCAACCAAGCACGTCCCAAAGGAGGGACTTAACCAAGGAGAGGCCTGCCGTGTTCAACCACACACCAAACAGGCTCAAACCAAGGGTTCCAGAGAAGCCCCTGGGCAGCAATGGTGGTGACCTTGCAAATGCTCACCTTCTCCCTTGTATCCTCCTAGGTCCCCAAAGCGTTTGTGAACCTGGTAGATCTCTCTGAGGCTCTGGTGGTTTCTCACTGGCACCAAGGGACTCAGCTCAGGTAAAAAGGGAAGTGAAATGAAACCAGCATTTTGTTGATTGGCCGCCGTGTGTCAGGCACAGCACGGGGCACGTCGTGTCCCTCAGTCCTATGAGAACGACCCTACCCTTCGTCCTCCCCGACGTGTGCCTCCTCCTCCTACACCTGTAAGACTTCCAACTTTTCCTTCTGTACTCCCTAAGCAACTTCCAGGGTCCCCCCACCAGCTCCCTTCTTCCCCCATGGACAGCATGAATAGCCAACATCGCAACCACGCTCTCATCTCTGGCTTGTTTTAACCGGCAGCCTCGCAGAAGAGCCCTGCAGATACTCAGGGGAGACCTTGAAGCTTTCCGAGGTTGTGACACAGTGGTCCTATCAGGTGAGCCCACCCTCAGAGACTGGCTGTTGGCCCACAGGGACAGGTGATCCCGGAGGAGAACGGGGGTGGTAGGAACAAGGAGGGAGCAAACTTGTTCATGTCGAACTTCTTCCATAAATTCAGGACTAAGAGTCAGGGACCAAAGAGAGCTACCCTTCCTTCACTTTCTGGCCATACTTTGGTACTCTCTTGAGCAGAGTGGGGACTAACTCCTGGTGGGGGGCGGGGGCGGTGGTGGAACCTAAAGTAAAAGATCAAGGGGTGTCTGTGTGGCTCAGTCGGTCAGGTGTCTGACTCTTGGTTTCAGCTCAGGTCGTGACCTCATGGTTCATGCGTTCATGAGTTCAGCCCGTGTCGGGCTCTGAGCTGACAGCACGGAGCCTGCTTGGGATTCTGTCTCTCCCTCTCTCTCTGCCCCTCCCCCACTCACACTCTCTCTCAAAATAAAGTTAGAAAAAAAAAAGATCAAGGAGAATTTTGCAGATTCATTCTGAAACGTTTTTGGTTGTCATCACCACTTGTACCACACGTCCCTGGCTGGTGAGCTGGTGGTGCCCAGGGTGGGCTTGCTCCCCAGACCACAACCCATGGGCAAGTCAGGATTCCTAATGATGAGCATTCTAGTTTAGCGAAGAGACCCAAGGGAGCGTGGATGGCTCAGCGGGTGCCATCGTCCCTTCCAGCAAACAGCTCAAAGCACAAGTTCCTCCTGATGCGTGTTAACACGATGATTTAAAAAAAAAAATTTTTTTTTAAGTTTACTTATTGTGAGAGGGTGGGGAGGGGCAGAGAGAGAGAGGGGGGGGGGAGAGAGAGAGAGAGAATCCCAAGCAGGCTCCTCACTGTCAGCACAGAGCCCGAGGTTGGGCTCAAACTCCCAAACCGTGAGATCGTGACCTGAGGCAAAACCAAGAGTTGGATGCTTCACTGACTGAGCCCCCACCCCCAGGTGCCTCTAACATGATGATTTTTATTTAAGAAGAAAGCCCTATATGAAGTTATATACGGCACTTCTCACTTTGGAAACGACAATTTTGGAGTGGTCAATAGCACATCCCTCCACGGAACCCCGCCCTTGAGGAGAGCGTGGGGGCCCCAGCTCGTGCTGGGCTGGGGTGCACTTCACGATCACCCAGAGAATATACTTCAGGTTCATCTCTGGTATTACGTGATGCTGAGGCTTCAGAGGAAAACGAAACCCTGATGTAGTTCATCAAAGGGCCCCAAAGTATGAGACCAGGGGGAGCTTCCAAAAAGCATGTCATTCAGAACCGCACAGAGGGGCGATTCTGACCCGGGGACCTGCTCTGAACTCCCTGGTGGGAGGATGGGGCAGCCTGGCCTTGCCGGGACTCAGGTGGCACACTTCTCTGCTCCCTCCTTCAGGAGAGCTGGGACCGTCTCCTGGCCTCCAGCAAGTACAACAAGGAGGAGTCCTTCGCAGTGGTTTTCCAGCCTTTCTTCTACCAGACCCTACCCTCGGTGAGTGAGGGGGGCTGCGAGGAGGTGGGACCAGCCCTCCCCCACCCCTCTTCCCTCCACAGAAGCCAGGCTTCCGCAAGCCCAGCATGTGCCGGGGGAGAAACGCCGTGGTACCCTCTTCTACTTTCTTGGCGGTTTTGCCACGGGGTTGGGTGGCCCCATGAGGCGGGTTCTTAGAGGCACAACAGCCCAAAGGTAGAGCATGGACTCTACCGGCCAGACAGGTCCTGACTCTGGAATGGGGCAGCTGTGTGACCTCGGGTGAGTTGTTTGCACCCTGTGTGCCTTGGCTCTTCATCTGTGGGTTCAGGGCCATTACTAATATCCTCTCCCTCTAGGGTGATTGTCAGGATTGCTTGAGTAAATACACATATGGAGCCCAGAGCGGCACCTGTGTCTGGGAGGCCCTCGGCTCCTCCGAGCTCTTGTGACCGTTCGGGATAGAATTTCCAGGGCAGAACACCACGTTCCTCCCTCTGCACACCCTACACCCATCCCTGGAAGGGAGGGGACTTGGAGCTGCCCCCACCCTTCCCCCAGGTCACTGGGCAAATGCCTCTTGCCCCCCCACCCCCCGGGGCTGCCCAGACCATGAGCACCATGGTGGGTTCGTGCACGCTCGGCAAGGTCTCTGAGGCCTTAGCATCTGGGATGGTCCCTCCCTCCAGGCTCCTGGATCCTGCCTGTTGGAGTCCCTGTGCCCCCTCTAGGGCTTCAGGGATGTCCAGATAGTGGTTGGAAATGAGGAGGAGGAGTATTCATTCCCATCCCCCCACCCCCACTCAGAACACACATGATTCACTTCCCTGTCACCTGCTCCTTCTGCCGTGTAGCTCTGTATGCACAACCTGATGATAGGGAAGAGCGGCCAGACCCTCGACCTGCCCCTGCAGACCCTCACCTCTGAGCCTGACCTCAGACAGGGTCCTTTAAGTGCCCACCAGTAATGGTGGCACTTGGGGCTGAGAGAGAGTCTGGCGGGCCACGCCATCTCTGCCAGGGAGGCTCAAAGTGTGCGGCGGGCCACCCCATCCTAAGGGGCAAAAGCAGGTTCTTATTTGGTTCCGTTTCAGGGGGAACAACCACTCCAGGATCCCAGCACACTCGCCTTGAATCTCTGGAGCAGCATGGTGAGTGGCTGGGGGTCGCGGGGGGTGGCTGCCGTGCCAGCTGGGGCTTTGCACACAGGAAGAGAGGCAGGACCTCCACCGCCACACCCACTGTGCCCCCTGCTCGGACGGAGGGGCTCCGGGTTGCCCACAGGACCCCGGACGATGACTCTGAGGCACCAGGGGCCCTGCGCGCACCTGCTGACAGCCCAGGTCTGACCTCCTGGGAGTTTCACCTTCCCATCCGGGGCTGGGCTACCGCGGTCCTGTTCTTCGCAGAGGCACGGGCATCTCCTCCGCGTCTGCACAGGCCACTTTGCTTGTGGATTGGGCTCACATAGTAGTTCCAGCCCAGATTTCCCTCACCATCGTGTGGCTCAAAGGCACAGGGTGGTGGCTGTGATGAGCGTGGACTGTGAATGAAGAAGACCTGGCTTCTGTTCCTAATTCCACCCTTCACGAGCCCTGTGAATACAAGGTCTCAGCTCCCATTCTGCAAAACCCTTTCATAACCCCTGACGCAACACGTGTCCTGTGCACGGCTTATTCCTGGCCCTACTGGCCCTCAGTGAGGACTCACTACGCGTTGGCCCTTCTTACTATACCTGTGACAAGCTTTCCCCAGACTACGAAAGTCCCCCTGGGCCAGCTGGGCTCAGTCACTGGGTGGGATAGAACCTCAAAACTGTGAACGTTTCCAGGGCACTGGACAGAGACCTGACTTTGCCATTTTTTCCCCATCCAAGTTGCCCTATTTTTAGAATTCTAGTGATGGGAACTTGGTTGTCCTTGTTCTTGGTTAGGAAACTTCTCTCCCTTTCCTCAGTTGGTTTGCTGTGCCAAGACCGTGAGCCACTGCATTCATTAGCCCACACACAGGCACACGTTAGCCAGGAGCAAGGAGAGTAGGCAAGGTCCCCAGATGGCCCATGGCAAGGAACTCACACTCCCCTTTGGAGAAGGCAATGATTGCTTTTCTGATTTCTTTGAATAAGGATCCTTTAGTGGGCCTGACCCTTGGGCAGGATATTTCCCCCAGGAAACCACTTTGCTGCCCATCTCCTGTGAAGGGCAGAGAATAGGAATGTGACCCTTCCTGCAGGAGCTAAGCCCCCTCCACCCTCTCTCTGGGGGAGAAGGACTGATTCCAGCTCAGCCAAACCTCCTCCTCCTTCTATGTCCGCTTTCCCCCAAGCAACACAAGGGCACCTACAACATGCCCCACCCTAGGCTGGGTCCTAGGAGGATACAGGACACACACCAGATGACCTCTGCCCTCATAGAACCTAGGGTGTAGCTGGAAAGGTCAGGCAACCCAGAAGAACAAGAGTGAACTTGACCTCAGCCAGCAGTGATGTGCTGGACTGTGTACCCAACAACGATAGGAGAGAGAGGTCAGAAGGATCCCGTGGGGACAGAATTCCAAATGGCTTTGTAAGGTGTGTCGGAGGAGGTCAGGGTGGGCATTCCCAGGCAAAAGGACTTTTGTGAGCAAAGGGCATGGAGGAAAGAAGAGCCAATGCACTGGCAAGGGGCAGTATGAGGCTGGTCTGATAAGAGAGGAAACCTGAGGATAAGGAGGCCCTGAGAAAGAATAATGTACCCGGAATGCCAGAAAGAGCAGATCCAGGGAAAGGCTCCTCTCCCTCCTCTCCCTCCTCTCCCTCCTCTCCCTCCTCTCCCTCCTCTCCCTCCTCTCCCTCCTCTCCCTCTTTTCCCTCCCCTCCCTCCCCTGCACACATGCCCTCCCTCTCTTCCCTCTCCTTCTCCCTCTCTACCCCTTCACCTTGCTATTGGTCGTCACTGGTGGCAGAGGCAACAGTGACAATCTTTGCCTTTATTGAGCCTGAGTGTCATCCTGCACATTGACACAGGCACCCGGCACCACAGTGTCCTACAACCCACTTGAGGGTGAGGATAAGGATGAGGCTGAGCAGGCCCACAGATGGGAACAGACTCAAGGCCAAAGGACCATGACATAGTAGGTGTCACAAGGGCTCCGAGGAGGAGGAGGCAGCTCTCCTGGGTGGGCAGTTACCCCCACTCTGTCCTGTCCAACCAACCCCCAGTTATTTCCCAGTGAGAGTTCTCGAGGTCCGGGCAGCCAGGCCAGCAGAGAAAGAGGGGCTTCCCTGGATGTGTCACTCTCCTGGCTTCCTCATGGGTGACGTGCCAGACCATCCATGGCTCCCAGAGTGAGCAGAGCTGCGAGAGTGAGTGGACAGCTCCTGCAGGCACGGGTTAGTCCATAAGAAATGAGGAATCGACCAGGTCTGGGCAAAAGTACTGGGTAAAAAGCCAGAAACCCGGAGTTCCAGTTACACCTGTGTCTTTGGTTGTAGCGTGAGGCGAATCGTGTGGTCTTTCTCGGCCTCTCTTTTCCCTCCTTGCCAGAGGTGTGTGATGACCCTCAGCGAGCCTCAGAGGCCTTTAGCAGCACGCACGAGTGGTTCACCCTTGGGTTCACTCTTGTGTCTTCCTAGGGACACAAGGAGGGCAGGCGTGTCTCTGCCTTTATCTCCTTGAGTCTCTGCTGTGTTGGGTTTGAGACCACAGAGATGAAAGCCAGATAGGTCTATCCAAGGCCACGTTCACAGACACAGAGGGCCTGGAATGAGGGCCACTCTCATATGTGGGGAGCAGAGAGGGTCCAACATAATCGCTGTGACCACAGGGGCCCAAGTTCCACCACTTTTCTCCCCCACGATGCCCCCAGACACCACAGTGGGGGTGGCTGTGCAGGCCACCCCCGCATCTGTTCTCCCTGGCCAGGCCCCAGGGTACACGTAAGCTCTGAGTGAGGGCCAACAAAGGAAAGTTGCAGATACCTGCAAGAGAGCAGCCCCACTTCTGAAACACTCCTGGAACCGCCCTAGCATAACGTGCCCCCAGACTGCAGCTGAGCTCCTGACACAAAGCTGGGGGATTTTGTGAAGACGTAATTCACTCCCTTGGTCCCTTCTGCCCCCATCACCGCCTCCTCAGTAATTTCTGATGATTCTTATGCAACACTAGTTCTGAAGAAACCCACCTTTGGGGAACTGGATCCTTCCAGCAATCACAGACCCCCACTGCATGCCAAGCCCTGAAATTCCCTCAGGAATTGCTCAGCTGAGTGGGAATTCTCCTGGGAGAGAATGTCTAAGGTCCTCCCACATTCCAGTTAATTCCAGTGTGGCAGGGAGGCTGTAGAGAAGAGATGTGGGTGATTCCAGGACTGAGGTGTGGAGCGAGAGCACAGAGACCAGCCCCCACTGTCCCTGGAGTGCATGTGAACTTGTACACGGGCACAGGGTGGCAGACGGAGGGACAGTGGGAGGGGATGTTTGGCCTGGCTGCCTCATTCTCCATGCTGCCTGAGCACAGAGGAGGGTAGAGGGTCCAAGCAGGTGTAAAGGGCATTAGAGGAGTGGGAAGGATGTAGGAGACTGATAAAGAGACATTTGAGGAAAGGCTTTTAAAGGAAAGTGTTTATTCAAGCCTATGAATTTCCTCTCTTTAAGGTCCTTAAAAAATGGGCTCTGCTATATCCATTCTACCAGAATTATTAAGCGTGGCTCTCTCAGAGCTTCTTTCCAGACTCTCTTATTGATTACATTCTTGAGAGATTGGAGAAGGGAAGAAGGCAGGCCAGATTGACACCGGGTCACTGAACACTCCCTTTCAGAGCAACCTTGAACATTGTGGGCGGGACCTCCCATTTCCAGGAGTGCCCACCATCAGAATAAATCTGAAAGAAGGTAGGGACCCCAGTTCCTCCTCCAGCCTTCGAGCTAAAAGGTTGCCACCCTTTTTCCAAAAGGTCAATTACACCCTCTTATCTGACTTTGTCCATTTGGGTGAAGAGCTAATCCCAAGAAGGGTAAAGTTCTTTCCCTGGTTCTTGTTTATGGCGAGATGCTGGGATAAGATATTGCTGAAGAATCTAAAATCCTCGTGGAGGATGGCGGAGCCTGTGACTGAGCCAGACAGAGCGCCCCATCCCACAGCCTCTTGCCTCTTGTCAAGTCATTGGAAGGGAGGTGAGGGACAAAGGTGCCCAAGAGTCTAGTACCTGTGGGCAGTAGGGCTGACCGTGAACATGAGGTTCCCAAATGGGAGAAAATAGCAGTGCAAAAGGAAATGTGTCGTCTCTCGAAGCTGTGGTATCTTTCAAGAGTTTATGTATCATAAGCATTTAAAGATAATGAAAGGAACTTTTTAAAAATGTTTATTTTGGGAAAGAGAGAGAGAGACAGAGCACACATGAGCCTGAGAGGGGGAGAGAATCCCAAGCAGGCTCCATGCTGTCGGCACAGAGACCAACGTGGGGCTCGATTTCATAAACCATGAGATTGTGACTGGAGCCAAAATCGAGTCGGTGGCTCAACTGACTAGACCACCCAGGCGCCCCAACAAAAGGAATTTTAAAAAAAAAGAAAGCCTTCCCCCACTGAATTCTTCAACTGCCTTCATTTTCCCGTGTGGCCTTGAGCACGTTCACATCGGTTTATCACCTGCTGGGGCCCCTGCTGACACACGCACACTATTCGATGGCGCTGTTCCACGGGCTCCGGTTATCATTTAAGTAGTTGCCTAGATCAGCACTGAGCCCACCATTGCTCATTCCCGAACCGCTAGATGTTCAAGTTGTTTGGGAGTGGGGGCTGGGCTGGGCCCCACGTCTGTTACTCTGATTAAAGACCTAGGACTTGAGCCAGAAGCCATAGCTCGTCTCACTCACGGCCACGTAAGCAGTGTTCAGGTAACAGAGGCTCTTCCTGCCTCCTGGACGCGGGCTTACATACCACGGGAAGGGGAGCCGAGGGGAGAGGGTGCATGCTTTACACAAGAGCCAAGGGTTTGTCCTTCCTTCCCCCCTCTGCTCTCCTCTCGGAGGGAAGTTTTGTCAGCGCTGGGGTCCCAGTCCCAGCTCAGCCTGTCTGGCATTCCATGCCTCTCTCTGTAACATCAGGAGCGGTGGGCTGGGCCTCACCTGGGGCTTGCACTGGGACCTCCTGGAGGGCTTGTTCAAATGCACAGCACTGGACCCCACCCCAAGGTTTCTGACTTGAGTAGGTCTGGGTTGGGCCTGGAGATTTGCATTTCTAATGTGTCCCCAGGTGATGCTGGTGCCGCCAGCTGGCCCAGGATAACACTCTGAGAGATGCTGGGCAAATGAGTCTCTGTCATTGGCACCCCAGGATGCGGCCACCTATGCAAGACTTCTCTGTTCTAAAGATCACCTCCTTTTCCAGATGGAGCCAGCAGGACAGAAAGATGAGCCATTCAGTGCACGAGACGGAAGTCCGGTGAAATGTCCCTCTCAGGTAGGCCAGACCTGGGGACGGAAGGGAATCCCTTGCTGAGTTGGGGACCGAGATGGGGCCACGAAGAAGTGGGCTTTGCTGTGAAGTGGGGTCTTCCCTGGATGAGACATTAGCCCCATCAGAGGCTTGGGGTGGCTCTTCGAGGCTGGGCACAGCTTTGCACACCTGACACGCTGAAGGTTTACACCGGCGGGTCAGGAGAGCCGTGTCCACAGCACTGAGGCCCCTTCCACACCTGTGGAGGGCATAGGGCCAAAGCCACAGCTTACCTGGTCCCCAATGTGAGGATGAGCATCTTGAATAACACATCCGACATGTAGTAGGCATAGAGTTAGTGCTGCTGAGTAAATGAATGAGAAAAGGAACACCGAACATAAATCACTAGAATTCTTTTTATCATTTAATGTGAGTCCGGTTTTGGGCTTTCTTACTGAACTGGTAAGTTTGTTGTTGTTGTTGTTTTTTGGGGTTTTTCTGTTTTTTGTTTTTGTTTTGTTTTTGTTTTTTTACTGGGCTGTAGGAATTAGATCATTTGCCCTGTTTCCCTCTTTGCCTTGGCTGCCAGGAAGCTTAAAATTCAGTTCCCTTTCTGTGGAAATATATGTACTTTGCCTGGTAGCATGAAACTCCAGTACAAGCAGGAGATGCTGACTGTGGCAAAGGGGACATTTCAAAGCATTAGTGAGCCCTCTCAGAGAACTAATGAGCAGCGTGGAGAAGAAAAGCCAGATGATGGTTTTCTCATCATTTCAAGGATGCTATGAGCGTTCCAAACTGACCAAAGGCATAACTGTGTGAGAAAGCCTGGTGGTTAAACGATACAGATTTCTGGGTCATGATTATAACGTATTACCTTCCCCTGCAGGAGAATCCCTTTCTGTTCACCTACAAGAACAGCAACTACCTGCCCAGGCTGCTAAAATCTTCTGAGGAGCTTGAGGTAGGCTCGGGTTTTCTGTGATTGACAAACATGCAAATGAACCAGGGGCGGTACCCCTTGCCGAGTCTTTGGAAGTTTCTACGTGGTTCCCTGGAACCCCATGAGCCCCTGGGGAAGGGTCAAAGGGTCAGGTGTGTGACCGCCCCGTTCGTGCTTGAAGCAGGCCAGCCCTATATCCCTGTCTTTGATTTTTTTTTAATCTTTATTTCCTTTTGAGAGAAAGAGAGCATGAGTGGGAGAGGGACAGAGAGAGAAGGAGACACAGAATCCAAAGCAGGCTCCAGGCCCTGAGCCCAGAGCCTGATGCGGGTCTCGAACTCACAAACCGTGAGATCGTGCCCTGAGCCGAAGTCGGACCCTTAACCCCTATCCCTGTCTTTAGAACGGCCTCAGCAACCAGCATCCTGAGGCTTCATGGGGCATGGTGGGGTGCTCAGCACTGCCTGCTCCCTGTTTTCTTCTGACATAAACCAAGAATCCTCAGGCTCTCCCCAAATCACCAAGTCCTTTTAAACTCACCTGAGGGCTTAATCTGAGGAGAAAGTTAAGAAAAAGCAGAGGAATGCGGTGAAGCACGAAACCAGACAGCATGGAGGCCAGAAGGCCTTCGAAGTTGGTGCACGCCCGTGGGGGCCGCCTCGTGCCTCCTCACGCCTCCCTTGGTGCTTGTCTCAGGAGTCCTTCTCTGATCTTTCCTGTCAAGATGAGCTAGGGCACCCTGCACTCCTCTGGGGAGCTGAGAAGCACTTCAAGGCTGATGTCCTCACTCTCAGAGGACTGCGGACCAAGACGAGTTGAGACGAATTCACTCCTACTCCCATCCCCACCAGTGGCAAAGACGACGGCCTGGGTCCCCAGCACAAAGCCTGAGAGATACAGCAGGAAAGACTCTTGATTTATCATCATGTCCCTCACGTTCTAACCGATACCTCAGCGTGAGGATATACCTGAGAGGCAGCAGGGCGCTCTGGGGTTCAAATCCAGGCTCTTCCACTTACTGGCTCTGTGTCATTGAGCAAGGCACTTACCATCTCTGTGACATGCTAGTCACAGCCCCACCTCACAGAGTTGTTACTAATGATAAGCTCATACACGTAAAGTACATGAAATAGTGTCGGTACGCTCTGAGTTCTATACAAGCGTTGCCAGTATTTGTCATCTGGTAGGAGGCAGCGACACATTCCCTCAAGATACGTTTATTGAAAGCCTTCTGTGTGCCACTAGAATGCAAGCAGGGATTCCGAGCAGGGACTCATCACTATTTGTTGAATGGCTACATGGCTGGGTGGGCAGAGGAATACCAGGCATAAGAGATAAAGCCACAGATAAAATCCATTGCTCGTCCCAAGGAACTCAGCCTCGTGGAGCCAATCAGCAGTCGCGGCATGACTCTAATTAAAGTTTCCGTGGGTATTCTGGGAACACAGAGGAGGCGACTGACGGGAGAGAGGTGACATAGTTTCCCAAAGAAGACCAACAACCCCAGCCTTGAAGGATGGCCAAGGGGGTGGCCCGGTAGATGGACGTGTGGGAACGTGGAGGGAGGGGAGGGTGAGGGGGGAACGGAGGAAGACTCGGGCAGAGGCATGGAGAGCACGAGAGCTGGGTCCAGAGCTGGTGGTTTAGAATGTCAGGGTCCTCTTAGGATGCGCCAAGGGGGATGGACTTCGTGCGGATGTTAATACAGCAGAAATGTATTTTTTTTCAACCAACACACATTTATTGAGCATCACTGTGCACTGTTCTGGGCTCCGAGGATACAGTGCACCAAACAAGCAAAAATCCCTGCTTTCACTAAGAATTTGGGTGGGTGGGGGGGCGGGGTGACACCATTATATTATGCTGAGAGAGGGAGAGCATCATCTCTATGGGTTCAGAAGGCTGGGGAGGAAGCCCACAGGACTGAAGGCTGTAGATGCTGTAATATTCCAGGCAAGAAGTAACACGGGCCTGAGGGGGCACCTGGGTGGCTCAGTCGGCTGAGTGTCTGACTTCGGCTCAGGTCATGATCTCACGGCTTGTGGGTTCGAGCCCCACGTCGGGCTCTTTGCTGACAGCTCAGAGCCTGGATCCTGCTTCGGATTCTGTGTCTCCCTCTTTCTCAGTCCCTCCCCCACTCACCCTTATCTCTCTTTCTCTCTCTCTCTCTCAAAAAAGATAAATAAACATTAAAAAACCCTATTTTTGAAAAAGAAGTAACACAGGCCTGGATGAAGGTCAAGGCACTAGAGGGGAGGCGACAGGATGGGGAGCATTTAGGAAAGGATTTTGTGGACACTCAGATATGAGTGTTCATAGAGAGGGAGGGATCTTAAGGGATACCTAGCTTTCTATACTAAGGGGTGCTTTCCAAATACAGGCCCCACTTCTCACCCAATTTCCTATGTTGCAAGATCCATTTCTCCTTCTCTGTGCCTCTCATTTCAGGTGACAGATGCAATGGAAATCAGGTGCCCTGACAAGGACCCCTCCAACACGATTCCCACTTCAGGTACATGGCTCAAATCAAGCAATTTTTAACCTCATTTGAAGCTCGAAATCATCAACGTAAGGGCAGCCTTAATGGGCTTTCCACACAGTCTGGGATACATCAGAGAGGGGTTTTTTCCAAGGACAATAGAAGTAGCTCCTGATGTGTGTTTGGAAGTTCGTGTCTGTGTTTGATTGTTCTTGAGCTACAACATGATAAAACCAGCAGCAGAAAGCATTGATTAAGCGTTAACCGTGTACCATGTCTTGTCCTGCGAAGAGCCCAGGATGAGTTGAGTGCGCTGCTGTCATTGTCCCTCTGCCGTGGAGCCTTAATGAACCAGTGAATTTTTTCTCCAAAAGACAAAACAATCTTTAAGCAGGAGGCAGAAATAACCGGTCCATACGTCAGAGCCATAGGCAGGAGGCACTCATACACTGCACGGAACAGGAAAGCACGCCATCTTAGAAACGTGCTGTTCTCACTGCTTCTCAGTATTTCCAAAATGACTGTTGCCGGGCCGTGAAAATGAAACTCGTGGAATGTTCCAGGTGACATCCTCCCAGAAAGGGGCCGGCTAAGGGCTAAATCTTTTCTTCTAGACGAGCCTGTCTGAGAATGATGGCTGTGTGCATGTGACCATGGGAGGTCATGGAGCGGGGGTTGCAGGGAGGAGGCTGTACGTTGACCTGTAGGACTGACCCCATCAGTGCAGGAGCATTCCTGCAACAGTGCGATAGGTTCCCTTGCTTGGTCCTAGAGGGCGACTCCTTTGTTCATTGATTCATTCACTTGATTATTAGGTGATGAATGCCTCCTAAGTGCCTTCCAAGACAGAAAATTAGGTTTGGAGATGTCACAGTGCCTAGCAGGGTTCTTTCAGGGATGCACATCTTTGTCGTCAGACTGTTTTCTTTTGCTGAGCGTTAGTAGAGCAACAAAGTGTCAGCCTACCTTTCATGCAGGTCTTAGCTCTCTACGCTCAAATTAAGCCACATGAATGGCAAGTAAGTTAAAATGTTTGTAACAAACTTCAGTCTGTAACTGGTTCTTGTTCTAAGTTGCAGAACAATGGAATAGGAGATAAGGCACACACACACACACACACACACACACACACACACACACACAGCGCGCGAGCGCTTGTGTGTGTTTAATCTTTAGATTTTTATCCCCTTCATACTTGGTGACAACTTAGTCCTATTGGTTAGTTTACTAGCAGAACTCTAGCAGCAGAAACAAATTATCAGCTTCCTACACAGGCTGTCTTACAGCAAAAACACAAAGATGTACGTATATATGTATGTCCATGCATTTGCATGTATAGGGACAGAGAGAATTTGAATTTTTTAATCGCCAGTCTTTACAGAGAAATGATATCCATCCCTTTTTTAATCTTATCATTCTGAGAGGATGAACTATAAAGTATTTTGCAATCTTTCCAGATTATGTTCCTGTCATAATGATAACCAATCCCTTAGAACGTATCTCAACATCTGAAAGCAGATAAAATGTGAACCTTTTCTTTATCCTCTGACCCTGAAGATTATTGTGTTTATTGGCATTTGAAGATGGAAGCACAAGAAATCTTAAGACCTTGAGATCGAAGATACTCCAGTGATAGGGACCGTCTGAATAAGCAAATGGGTACATTTAGGTCTCCTCGATCTAACCAAGTGGGCATGGAACCAAAATGCTCTCTCGCTCCAACTGGGTGACAGCCATCCTAAATGAGAGCTGGGCCTGCCCTTCTGAGTCCTGCCTGAAAGGTGTCATTTAGGAAAATGACCACTGCTAACTGGGCAATAATAAAAAACACATTTCATTAGCACGTGTGATCTGTGAATGGACATTTTAACCATCCTTGTGATTGTTGGGGTAGTTAAAAGAGAGTTAGCACAGGGCCACATTATTAGTTTTTCTTGACAACTGTCCTATTTCTGGCAAGGTCATTCACTCCTCTGGAGATCATGTTTGCAATTTCTGATTGAGATGATGGTATCTGATGCATACTTAAAGGAGCAGATTGTCTTATCTTTATATCTCCAGTGACTCAGCACATAATAGGATCCCAGTAAATGTTCACTGAATTAATTTTGTTAATGTTTATTTATCTTAAGAGAGCACGCAAGCAAGTGTGAGCAGGGGAGAGGCAGAGAGAATTGCAAGCCGGCTCCGTGCTGTCAGCACAGAGCCGAACATGGGGCTTGATCCCATGAACTGTGAGATCATGACCTGAGCCGAAATCGAGAGTCAGACACTTAACCAACTGAGCCACCCAGGCGCCCCTCGCTGAATTAATCTTAATGAGTATTTCCAATGTAGCAAACCAACAGTTTTCAGGGTTGGAAAAGATCTTTAAATCCAACTAGATCAAGGTATCTGCCATTAAAGCAATTTTTCACTAAGACTCTGTATAAAATAACTGTTTTGCCTTCAGAGTTCTTTTCAAAAACCTGCCGTGTCCCCTTCCCTAGTGTTTCTCTTCAACCATCCACAGATACACATAACTAACCAAAAGTGATGTCTCAACATAGGGTACTGCCTTCATCAATAGGCCACAGCCCTTGGCAACCTGGATGCCTCACTCATGCCCTCTGGGGCCCACAGGTGATGACCCTCTTCCTCCAATCTGTGAGCCTTTTGGAATGAGATAGAGAGAGTTGACACAACTTTTTTTATAACTAATCGGTATTTGGTAGCAAAATAAATAAATAAAAGCTGCCGAGTTTTCTTCCCAGTCAGTGCATACATGCTCTCTCTAAGTGCTATCTCCTGTGGGCTTTCTAACTTTGCACATACTTGCATCATTTTATATTACCCCATGGTCTGCCTCTAACACAGTTGGGGTAACTAAGAAAAATATGTTGGGCCTGGCAGCTGACCTAAGGTTTTCCCAGTGAGAAAAAGAGTAGCATTTTGCAAACAAAAGAGTAACAATACGGAGGGGGGGGACGTGGCTCCTGGCTCTGTACTCAAGCTGGCTATCTTGATGTCAAGCTGCTAATTCCATGCTGGGGGAGAAATTCACAGTATTTGAAAATAGAGAACTACAAAGCTATTTATATGCCACTGTCACCAATAGTATAAATCTAGAACAGTTCATTCATTTAAGACATTGGCTCCTTTGTAAGTCCTTGATGTTCTTTATTATACCCATTTGACTAAAATGAGCTACTCAAAAGCCAATATGAAAAATGCCCTAGTTACAGAACCGGGAGATCATTAAGGGTTTCACTTTGTTATGACCCAGCACTGCAATGACCCTGGAGATGCTGCTGTAATCATCACCTGTTCATGGGTCTTGTGGTTTAACCTCATCTATGACTAGGAAGCACTGATGCCCCACAGGGAATAACAGCCCACCTGTCCCCTTGCTCAGTCCACTGAGCAAGTTCAAAATCACCCAAAGACACTTGGACGCATAGGTATTTCCCTTCCCTGCAGTGCCCATCATTTAAAGCTTTGAGAGCTGTAAAGTCTGTGACACAGAGTCACTAACTTAGCCTGTAATTCAACTTAGCACATTGCTTGAGCCCCTGTGCTTCCTAAGGCACAGATTGCTTCATACAAACTCACACTGAAGTACTTCCAAGGCACAAACAAGGTTCTAACATGGTGCCAGCAGTTTAGCACCGTTGTTAACATAAGTTAACATAAGTCCTGAGAATCAGAGGGCACAGGAGCTGGGTGGCCCTAGCTGACAATTGCGAGGAAAGCTGCTTTTGTCAGATTATGGCTGCACGTGGTTTAAGCTCTTGGGGTATACAAGACAAAGCTCCAAAGTGTCAAGTCTTCTCCTCATTCTATAGTCTACCATTTTCTTACCATTCGTGATATTTCATCATAGCTTGGATGGCCTTCTGATAAGAGGCCCCCTCTGTAGAAATCTTGATGAGTTATTGATGTATTTATCAACTCATTTCAGGGTGGTGGACAGTTTGTACCAGATAATGTTTAGCTAATCAGCCCACATAAATTTAATCTTATCTCTAAGTAGTTCTTTCCCCAAGGAGAGCAATTGCTAAAGTGCTTTGCTGTGTTTCCAGGCTGTGTCTTTGTCATGCGTGATGATATTAACAAAGCTCAAATCAAGGTCTGCAGGATGTTAAACAAATGAAACCTGTCGGGCTCTATATTAATAAAATCCCAGATAAGTCAGACCCCTCCCACATAGTCTTGGTTTGGTTTATTATCTCTCAAAGGAAATCCTTCAGATCTATCTACACATATACATACACACACACACACACACACACAGATGTGCACATGCATGCACACGTGTGTACGTTTCCTTTCTGTCTGCTACAAATTTAGGCGGCGGGATGACCAGTTCCAGCTGCCTCTTTAGCAAACTATAATGAGCTTTTGAAGCAAATCTGCCCATCGCTTCCACATTTTACCAGCTTCAAAGATTTCCCCTAACCTTTGCCCCCTAGCAAGTGTTCACAGCATTCACTGTGGCTATCATACATTATGGCAACAAGAATATAGTGATTGGCTGTCATCACCAGCAACTAAAATAAGCCCTCTAGAGTTGAGGGAAGGAGGTCTTACTTTCTGTTGGGTTGCCTTTTTTTACCCATAGCCCAATTTCTTTGAGAAGAGGTCATTTTAAAGTTCTCAGGCTCAACCCCATGGATGTGTGCTAATGTGTGCAGCTGGCTTTGTGATTTGATATTGTTCTTCTAACCACATAGCCTTACCCCACCCCCTCCCAAGACCTACTGAAGCAGAAACTCTGAGGGTAGGAACCGACCATCTGCGTTTTAACAAGCTCCCCAAATGATTCTGATGCACGCTCAAATTTGAGGATCACTAATCTATATATTTTGCATACACACATTCACAATTATGTATGTGTTCGTTTGCATGCTGTCATTAGAAGAGGCAGGGACTTTTACTTTTCCAGTGAGAGCAGATCCTCAGTGGGAGTGGCAGCTTCTCATCTGCAGATGGTATGGAGGTGAGGTAGACAAGATGTCTCCATGGAAGGAGCCAGGACCTGGAGATCCCTTTGAACATTGTTTTCACTGAGTATTTTTTTAAATTTTTTAGCATTTTACTTATTGTTGAGAGAGAGAGAGAGAGAGAGAGAGAGCAGGGGAGGGGCAGAGAGAGAGCGACACACAGAATCCAAACCAGGCTCCAGGCTCTAGGCTCTGAACTGTCAGCACAGAGCCCAATATGGGGCTCGAACTCACGAACTATGAGATCACAACCTGAGCCAAAGTTGGACGCTTAACCGACTGAGCCGCCCAGGCGCCTGTGAGCTGATTTTTTTTTTTAACAGGATGATATAAAATTTTATCTTCATTATCAACAGATCCTGGAATAGATTAACTGTTGGTTACATCTCCACGCCAACTCCTGCCTGACTCCCAGACCACATTGCCAGGAGCCGTTTCAGGCCCTGAGGGTAACTGCTCACCTTGTGGCACCAGGTTTCACCAAAGGCCCCAGAATCCCCTCTGAAATTTGGGTTCACCTCCTAGGTCCTGAGCCCATGTGCAAGTGCTCCAAGGAAGAGATAACAGTCAGGATCCACGGCCTTATGACAGGCTTGTGACAGATTTAGTATCTCTGCCCAAGCTGAATTACAATTACAAATGGACTTTCTCTCTCAGTTTTCCTGGAACATCGCTCACTTTCAGAGGAGATAAGAACCCCTGTCTTCCATTAACTGGTGTGTGCGTTCTCAGTTCACAGGCTGAAGCTGGCTGACATCAAGGTAATCGCAGCCCTGGGGGACTCTCTCACGGTGAGTTACCCCAACTGTGGGAGGAGCGGGCAGGGGAGGAGATCTGGATTAATGGGAGAACCCGGAGAGAGGAACTCTCATGACCATGGTCATCTCCCGCCCCCCTCCGGTCCCCATGTACATCCTAACCTCAGTATTCCTCTCCCGACGCTGGGATGAATGAGCGAGCAGGAAGTGGGGGGACCTCAGAGGGAGCAGCCGTGACAGAAGTGACCCAGCCCAAGTCTCACAGTCTGGTAGCATTGGGTGGATTGGACTAGGTCTCACGCACAGTGTGGGGCTCCTTCAAAGACCCGGCGCTGGTCATGCAGGAAGTCAAAGGAGGGCGAAGAGAGGATTAGGCGGGAGCAGGTGTTAATGGGGTGGGGGGCAGGGGGCAGAGGAAGACGAGGTACTCAGAATGATGCCAGCCCATCCCTGTAGCTGCTCCATGATGACCCCTCAGGCCTGCAAAGTGCTATCCAATGAAAGAAAATCAGGCCCTTTGAGAGACGGGGTAGAGGTTCCCGGACACAAGTTTCCATTTACTAGTCGCCCATTCCAGACGCATCCAGCTGCTGTTCTCTGGGTCCGTAGAATTCAGGGCCTCCAGGAGAATCTTCCCCAAAGACCAGTAGACACATTTCATGTCTGTGGCTCGTTAGCATTTCATCTATCCCATCGACATCCTCGATACAATCTTCTGAAACATGACTTACCTTAAACTTAACCCAAAAAGAAGACGGGGCCGGGTAGGTGCACTGAGTGCCCACGACTGCATAGCTTGCAGGCACTGGACCAGGACCAGCACTCATGAGTCCTGACTCCAAGTCCAGAAGCCTGTCCCTGTACTGTGGCTGTGCCCTCCACGACCCCTCAGCGATTCTTTACCCCAAACACCCTACTGCTTGTAACTTTCCGGAAGAACAGGCAGGCTGGTCCTTAGCACTGCTTATCCCAACCACTTCCTGCTGGATGTGGCCTGGTAGCTCCCCCTGACGCCTGACCTCTGACCCCTGACCCGCTGGTCTGCTTGAAGATGCTCTCGGGAGAAGCAGTCCTCAAGAATCAGCATAGCTGTTCAGGACTTCCTGGGAGGCAAACTTTGGAGTGTGACATACATGGCAGGTGGCAGAGAACTGGGCACCAGACAGCAGGGGTCACACCCCGGAGGGTCTCTCATGGAGGCCAGCCTCCCCCCTGGCCTGCCTCAGAGGCCCGTCTTCAGCATGACCTTTGCAATGGCCCTGCTTGGAAATGACACGCTTTAGGCAAGGGCCATGCATCTGCAGAGCATGCCCAGATTGAGGTTTTAAAAGACCGTGTCTTTCTTCAGCTTAAGGGTAGGTACATGGCATTGTATTACTATTTTTAAAATTGTACATACAGGAGATATGTTGATTTCAAAGGATTGTGATATGTTTCCTTTTATGGTCTATTTCACAACTTTTCAAAAGGAGGTGGATGGGACCCAGAAACGGGTCCTTTTGAAAAGTGGACACTTGCAGTCTGATTTTCAGAGCCATTTTGCTAGCCTGTAGCACTTGATCTTGGTCTGGGCCGGGTTTTTTAGGGTGAGGCCAAGCGGTGGATGGCACCAGGGTTCCCAGTGGGAGCTCTCACTCATCTCTGTAAAGGTAGATGCATATGGAGACAGGGTAGGGGCGCCTGGGTGGCTCAGTCGGTTAAGCGTCTGACTTCGGCTCAGGTCACGGTGTCACAGTTCGTGGGTTCGAGCCCCGCGTCGGGCTCTGTGCTGACAGCTCAGAGCCTGGAGCCTGTTTCAGATTCTGTGTTTTCCTCTCTCTCTCTGCCCCTCCTCTGTTCATGCTCTGTCTTTGTCTTAAGAATAAATAAACATTTAAAAAAAAAAAAAAAAAGACAGGGCACTGTCTACACTCTAGATTCTAGGGAGTGCTCAGGTGCTCCCAGCCACAACTAGAACACGGACCTTCCAGCTGAGGGGGCAGGGAAACTCACCTCTTGATGTTCCTTCTCAGGCAGGTAATGGGGCTGGATCAAAGCCTGGGGACATCTTGGATGTCTTGACTCAGTATCGAGGCCTGTCCTGGAGGTGAGTGAGGGTGTGGCAAGACGCCGCATGACCCCTTCATTGCAGGGCAGGGGAGGGCCCCTGAGCCTCACGGAGAACAATTCTTCTAGCAGACACATGAGCCACCTAGTGCTTTTCAACAGAAGCTTCTGGTTTACTTTGAGGAAGGACTGTAAAAGCTTCCCCTGAACCACTGCATTCCCCAGGACAGGAACTGAGGCCTGAACAGGCCGAGTTTGGGAGAGAAAGAACATAAATGTTTGGGTTGAAAAGCTTCTCTAGCTTCCATTTCTCTCTCTGGGGAGTAGGCTCAGAAGGAGACAGTGGCCTTTTGGAACCGGAGTTGAACCTGAATCCTAGCTGCCTAACTCTGTGCGACTCTGAGCAAGTTACTTAACCTCTCTGAGCTTGTCTCTTTATCTTCCATGCAGGGATAATAATACAGCCTGAGAACCGTCATGAGGAATAGAGAGAGTTTAAGCATCCAGCAAAGTAGATATAAATGGAAGTTTGTATCATTATTAAAGGGCCTTCGTTTTACAGATGAGAAGGCAAGGCTCAGAGAGGACAAGTAACCTATCTAAGATCACACAGCCAGATGATAAAAGGGCAAAAAATAGAGCAGATGGTTCCTGACCCCTAATCTGGCACATTCCCCCATGGTGACTGCTTCATGCAGGCTTGTTCCTGCTCTGGCTGTAATCAAACCCAGGCTGCCCCAAGCTGCAGTGAGCAGGACTCGGGATTTGAACACCCGGCTCATGCCAAGCATGAGAGGGCAGGTCTGGTGTTTCCTCAGCCCGGAATCTGGCATCCCTGGTACCAGACTGACCCTGAGTGTTGAATCCCAGGCATCCTCCCTTGCGATGTTGCACAGAATTAAACCCCAAACATTTGAGACCCTTTTAAATGTTCTCAGATGTACTTGGCAGAGAATGAGGGGATATGGAAAAGCAGGGAATCCAATAAACTGTGGAATGTTGCATATTCTCATGCCTAGAAACCCATCCAACTTTGATTTGCTTGGAATTTTAGAAGCAGCTTAGAAGATGGGTTCTCTCTAGAAGACACGCTTTAAAAGCAGGTTTTTGCAAGCCAAATAGGAACAGAATGACGAGGGCAAACGTTTCCACTGTGTTTTCAATAATAACAGCCGTGCCCAGCTGCAGTGGCTAGTGGGGCGCGACTTGGCTCAGCATCCAAGGAACGCTCACCTTCCCTTTAGAAAAACAGGGGCAAAGGGGGACCACTTTGTTCCCCTGTCCCAACGTCAGTGCTCGAAGTTAAAAAAAATCATCGCAGTCACCGTGCCATTTAAATCTGTTTCTTCTCTGGGTGTTCTGGTTTGTGGGGACAAAAAGAGGAGTTGCTATGTTCCGGTTTGTTTTTCTACTGGAAATAATGAGGAAATGACAAGCTCCAAGCCCCCAGGGTGTCTCTCAGAAGAAAGGCCTGTCTTGGGAGTGTCTGAGGTGTTTTGGCATCAATGGCACTTTCAACCTCGGTTTTCTTTTTTGTTCTACCACAGTATCGGCGGCGATCACAACCTCAGCAGCGTCACCACCCTCGCAAGTGAGTACGCGATCGCCCGGGCTCAGCCCTGTGCGGCTCAGCAGCGCCTCCTGGCGGCGGTCGCGGGCTCGGCAGGGAGCCGGCTGGCGGGACTCAGCCACGTTCACCAGGGGGCGCAACGTCCCCGAGGCGGTCGCCTGTCTCTGATGAACATCATGAAAGCCTTTGAGAGATTTTTCTTTTTTCTTTTCTTTTCTTTTCTTTTCTTTTCTTTTCTTTTCTTTTCTTTTCTCTTTTCCTTTCTTTTCCTTATTTCTCTTTTTCTCTCTCTTTCTCTTTTTTTTCTCTTTCTCTCCCTCTCTTTCTTTTTAAAGAGAAATTGTATTTGTAAAAGGAAGGAAGAGAGGGAGAAGAGACTTCAGGCTAAATCTTAGTGCAAGTCATTCTTAGGAAATGATTTCAGAAAGAAGGAAAGTAAACCCATCTCTGTTTTGCCTGTCATTCTGAGCAGAGCACCTTTCTGGGAGGCATTGATCTGGGCTTGGGCTCCATTAATCACCACTGTATACAAAGACGTTGAATCCCTGAGTGTCACTAGGAAACACCACCACCACAGCAGTAGTTTGTGCAGGCTGTGCAAACACAGCCGTATTGGGGGCCTGATGTTTTCCTTGAATCACTTCACCCGAAGCCTGCTTGGAATATTTATTTTTTTTTTTTAAGCCTGAGCTATGTTCTCTGAATGGTCTGGCCTGATGTGTCTTTTTATTCTCCTTAGCGCATGAACACCACAGTGCTTGTTCTTAAAGTAGGCATTCACTAAATGTCACAATTATTTTCCCTTCAGATCTTCCAGCTAATAATATTTGTTTTTTGCCTGAGAGGAACTTAATTGGTCCTGCTCTCGTTTACTTTTCTTGGAATTATCCCTTTGTAACATATCTTTGGAAGGCAAGGAGTTCTTTGAGGTTTAAGGCACCAAGACTTTGGTGATGGAGATGGCTTGATCTCCACCTAGGCAGGACCGATTGGGCTTCATGTGTGGTTATCTGTTTTGCTATTTGCAAATTCTGGTGCATTGAAATAGGTACAGTCCTGTGACACGTGTCCTCCCTGTCTTTACTGCTAGGGGAGGTGGTTTGGGTTGCTTCTGTGAGTGTGATTGACTGGGCTGTGAGCTGGCCCTGCGTATACATCAGCTTTGCTGGGCTTCCTGATTCCCACGCTATTATCATGGATGAGGGGATTGGACCTTTCACTACAGTGATTTACAAAGGACTGAGACAGTGTCACCCCCACGGGTAGAGTCCATACTTGGCTGAGCAGCAGACCATTGCCTGTTCAGACTCTTCCTCACAACAGTTATGAAGTAACTGGGTAATCCACAGGGAAATAACTGCATGAAAATGTGTTCGAAGATTTACGAGAACATAAGGTCAGAACAGAACCTGGGTTCGGCTCCCTCTTCAACTTAATCCAGCAGATACTCCAGGTCTGGATGCTTGGGAAATAGGAGAATGAAGCAAGGCTCTTGCCCTCATGACATCATCACAATCTCTTTGGGGACATGTCTCCCTAAAGACAGACACATATACCGATAATGATAGTTACGTACAATGTTTAGGGGAAAATAAATAAGAAGATGGTTAACTGTGCCTTCTGAAAGGGGTTTTAAGAAATAGAATTCATCAGGTAAGGAAAGGGGATGGAACATTACTGGCAGAGGGAACTGCATGCACCAGCAAGTTCTTGCTCGAAACAATGTGTAGTGCTTTTCTGTGATATTCATGATAAGTAGCTAGCTGGCCTGTGCTGGGTTCCCCCAGTAATGGGAAACCTGGGAGAATCCATTCTATTTGCAGATTGCTCTGGTGATTTCACAGCTCTTCCTTCTGTTGAGTAGAAATCAGAGTAATTTCTTTCTTTCTTTCTTTTTTTTTTTTTTTTTTTGAATGTTTATTTTGAGAGAGAGAGAGAGGCAGAGAGAAGGAGAGAGAGGATCCAAAGCAGGCCCTACACTGTCAGCACAGAGCCTGATGCAGGGCTTGAACCCACCAACCATGAGATCATGACCAGAGCCTAAACCAAGGGTCAGACACTCAACCAACTGAGCCACCCAGGCACCCCCCAGAGTAATTTCTATCCATTGGGTACAATGTCTCCAAAGCCCCAAGGAATGAGTTCAGTGCATCTGTGTTGTGTAGGTTCTATTGCATTCTTGGTTCAGCAAACGAAGTGCATCCTTTATACTTTTCAGATTACAAAACATTGCTGAAAGAAATGTAATCAGACCTAAACAAATGGAAAGACGTTCCATGTTCATGGATCAGAAGATATAATACTGTTAAGATGGCAACATCCTCCAAATTAATCTACAGATTTGATATAATCTCTATCAAAATTCCAGGTGGCTTCTTTGCTTAAATTGACAAGCTGACTCTAAAATTCATATGGAAATTTAAAAGACCCAGAATAGCCAAGATAATTTTGAAAAAGAACAAATCCAGTGGACTCACACTTCCCAATTTCAAAACTTATAAAGCTGCAATAATGAAGACAATGTGGTACTGGCATAAGGATAGCCATATAGATCAATGGAATAGAATTGAGAGTCCATAAATAAACCTCCATACTTATGGTTAACTCGTTTTCAACATGAGTGCCAACATCAATGGGTAAGAATAGTCTTTTCAATAAATAGTGTTGGAATAAGTATATAGCCATATGCAAAATGATGAAGTTGGACTCCTACCTCACACCATATACAAAAATGAACTCAAAATGGATAATAGGCTTAAATGTAAGAGCTAAAATTCACCCTTAGAAGAGAGTATAGGAGCAAATCTTCATGGCCTTGGGCTAAACAAAGACTTCTTAGACACAACACCAAAAGCACAAGTGACAAAAGAAAAAAAATAGATGGGACAAAATTAAACACCTTTGAGTTTCAAAAGATACCCTCAAGAAAGTAAAAAGACAACCCAAAGAGGGAAAGAAGATATTTGTAAATCATATCTGCTAAGAAACTTATATCTAGAAAATATAAAGAACTCTTAAAACTCAATAATAAGACAATTTGATTTGGGTCCATTAAAAATGGGCAAACAATTTGAATAGACATTTCACCAAAGAAGATACACAAATGACCAATAAGTATATGAAAAGATGTTCAACATTAGTAGCCATTAAAGCAAACCAAATCATAATGAGGCACCATTCCACATCCACTATATTTGTTATTTTTAAAAAGATAAATGTTGGTGAGGATGTGCAGAAATTAAGACCCTCCTACACTCCTGACAGGAACATAAAATCACACAGATGCTTTGAAAAAAGGTCTGTACGTTCCTCAAAAGTTTAAACAGTTACCATAGGAGCCAACATTTCTCTTCCTAAATGTATATCCAAGAGAAATTCACACAAAAACTAGTACAAAAGTAAACTTGTTCGTAGCAACATTATTCATAATGGCCAAAAAAGTGGGAACAATCCCAATCCTTCAAAGGATGCATGGATAAATGTGGTCTATCCGTACAGTGGGATATTATTTGACAGTGAAAGGAATCAAGCGCTGTTGCGTGCTCTAACATGGATAAACTCTGAAAACATGGTCCGTGACAGAAGCCAGCCACAGAAGTCATGTTGTATGATTCCGTTTATATGAGATGTATAGAATAAGCAAACCTACACAGAGAGAAAGTAAATTAGTGGTTGCCACAGGGTTGGAGGGAATGGGGAGTGACTCGTGTGCACAGAGTTTCTTTTTGGGGGTGATGAAAATGTTCTAAAGTCCATTATGTTGATGGTTGCACAGCTCTGTGAATAGACTAAGGGCTATTGAACTGCACTTTAAGTTGTGAATATCATGGTGTACGAATTCTATCTCAAAAAATTATTATATATCTAGAAAACAAAAAGAAAAATGCATGAGAGAGGCACCAGACCCAGACTCACATTTATTCATGACAATAATTCATGAAACACCAATGTACGTGTGTTGCCCATGTGGTTAAGCACCAGCCTGCTGGACATTTTCTTTCTGGGCTGAGTCAACAGTAAGGTTAAGAGCTTGAAGGGTGAGGGTTCTTTGTCCCTAACATGCACTGGCACTTATCAAAGGAATGTGAAGATTGTTTTCGGGGTAGTTACTAAGCATGTCTCTTCTTTGTATTTCCAGACATCTTCCGCGAATTCAACCCTAACCTGAGGGGCTTCTCTATTGGTACCGGGAAAGAAAACAGTGCTGGAGCATTCCTAAATCAGGCTGTGGCAGGAGCCCGAGCTGAGTGAGCAGGGGAGCCTTGGGGGTGGCCCCAGAGGTCCTCTGGGGACCTAGTCGGGGGCTTGGCCTGGGCAGGGGTGTATGGCTGAAGGCTGGGAGGTTTGGTCCAAGGGAGAGGTCTGGGGGTCAAAGACTGGACTGGCTGGGCTCTCCTGGGGTGTCCCTCACTGTGGGACACAAATATACTAGCCCACCCCCAACACCACCCCAGGAACTAGTCACAGTTTGCTCTGATGCCAGGTATATGCTTTGAGCAAATTACTTTGCCTTGTTTAGAAATCTCATGTCCACAGAAGACAGTGGTATGAGAGGGCTCAATCTGAGTTCCAGTTTTCATTGCTTCCTCAGTGCTCCATCTCTCATGTCTTCTTCTCCTTGCCTTCCTCAGATATGCTTTCCAACAGTCTTTTCAGGCTCTCAACTTTGCACCCTTCCTGGGTCATTGAAGGAGCACGGGTCCTGGGAGGAAGCTCTGAGTCTGAGTCCTAGCACACACATCCCGCCTCCCTAAACCTTAGCCTCCGAGATGGGCCTGGCTGTGAAGCTCTCCCATGGGGTGGCTATGGGGTTCCATGCCATGTTGGATGTGAAAGTTCTGGTGAGCTGGAAGTTGTTCAGACAGGTTGGGTCAGGATGGTGGTCCCGGTAGCAATGCAGCAGGAATGCAGGACCTACCTGGGTGAACTGGTGGTGAGCAGGGGTCCATGCACACTGAATGGAAGGTTCCGAGAGCAGGGTAGGCTTCCCTGGGTCCTACGCCTCCATTTCTCTCCATGATCCCCGAGCCTGGAGTGCTTCCTCAGATTTGCCACCTAGTCAGAGAAAAGTGAATACCACACTGAAGCTAGGATAAATATGGAAAGACCCTTTCTGTTGTTTTTTTTTTAATTTTTTAAAAAGTTTATTTATTTGAGAGAGAGTGCAAGTTGGGGGAGGGGCGGGAGAGGGTGGAGAGAATCCCAAGCAGGCTGTGTGTTGATATGGGGCTCGAACTCATGAACTGCAAAATCATGACCTGAGCTGAAATCGGGAATCGGACACTTAACCAATTGAGCCAGCCAGGTGCCTTGATCCTCTCTGTTTCTTAATCCTGTTTTTCTTCCAGAATAATCCCAAACCTCTTTACTATGTAGATCTTAGGGATTCTGTGTTTGGTTCCCAGATTCCCTGACATCATTCGGCCAGTCGATTCAATACCATCCCGAAACTACTCGCCACCTGAGTAACTCTTATTTATTCACAACAGGAATAATCCAAATGAGAGATTTTGCAAAACCTGATCAGTTTTATAATGAATTCTGCAGCTTCGTTTTCCCTTTTGGTGGGGGAAAAGTGAAAGGTTACCAATTTACTGCCTAAAAATTGTGGCTTTAATATTACCATAGCTTTGCTTTTTCCCAAAGCATTTGTCAGCTTGTAGTATCAGGAGAGACATTTCTAAGCATGATTCGGTCAGGGAGGCATCCAAGAATGAAACCTTCATGGAGAATATAAAAGTAAGCAAAACAGAGCGTGATTCATATGGATTCCTCCCTTGCTGTCCTCAAGGCCATGGGGCTCTTTTGCACAAGTAATCCATTTGTCCAAGCACATCCTGAGATGTAGGGAGGAGTTAGGGATTATTACACCCAGATGACAGATGAAGAAACTGTAGCACAAAGAGACAAAGTGGTCTGAACAAAAGCATCAACTCAACCATGTGGTCTGTTGTCCTTGTGCCCTGCAGGCTTTATCCCGGGTCCAGTAATAACCCCTCATACCTAACAGCAGTGTCCAATGTACAAGGTAGCTTCATGTTTATTATCCCTGTGTTCTGTGTCGTTATTGTGAGTTGGACAGAACAGAGGTCAGATACTCACATTTTCTTAATGAGGATATTGAGGCTCAGAGAGGTCAAGTAATCAGACTCTGGTCCACAGAGCATGTGCCCTGATGGTTTCAGATTTACAGATGCGGAAACCAAGCCTCAAAGAGATTAAGTGGCTTACCCAAAACTCCCACCCAGGTCATCTTGATACTTAGTTCACTGTGGTTAAGACCAGGCTAGTTGGGCTAATAGTTAAGAGAGGACGAAATTGGGGTGCCGGGGTGGCTCAGTCGGTTGAGCATCCGACTCTTGGTTTCAGCTCAAGTCATGATCTCGAGGTTCGTGAGATCAAGCTCCACGTCGGGCTCTGCTGTGACACCGTGGAGTCTGCTTGAGATTCTCTCTTTCCCTCTCTCTCTGCCCCTCCCTGACTGATGCTTGCTCACTCTCTCTCTATCTCAAAATAAATAAACTAAAAAAAAAATTTTTTTTTATTAAAAAAGAGAGGAAGATCTGACAACCAGTATTTTCCTGCTGGCACTGTGCCAGAGACTGGTATCGATGGTGGTGGTGGTGGTAGTGATTCAGTGGGTTATTTCCAATATGGATGCTTACCACATGCTACTCTAAGTTCTTGATCTCATCCATCCGACAACTCGATGAAGAAGGTATGCTTACCGTCCCCATGGTACACAGGGAAACACTGAGGGTTTGCCAAGTCGAGTACTCTGTCAAGGTCTCACAGCTAGGCAGTGGCTGATGGAAGCAGGAGTCAGCCCCATGCTGTGTGGCACCAAGAGTGGCTCTTACTCCACAAGGCTCCTTTGCTCATCTCATTCACTGCTCTCCATGACCCTCTCGGTTAGGGGGGGTTTATCTCTACTCTTTGGGGACTGCAAACTTAAGTTACATGACCACAGTCAGCAGGAGGCCACTAAATGTCAAGCCCAAGTGTGTCTGGCTCAACCACGTCACCTCGAGGGTGCGGGTACCCTTGAGGTGGAGTTCATACCACAGAATCAGACTCATACCCAGCAATGTATGACATGAGACGCACATACAGCCTTCTGTCTTCCCCGAATGAGCCTGGCTTGGAAGAGAAAGGAGGACGTTTCATCAAGGAGGCCAATCAGGAAACATTCCTCTGAGTCACCCCCTCATGTGTGGCGTGCCCTGCCCTTCCCAAAGCACAGTCACGACTCCCCCGCCTCCCCCACACCTCCAGTGGAGACTGAATGGGAAAGGTGATCTGGGGCAGGAACATAGCCTTCCGTCCAACTATCCTGTTGCACATTTGGTTCCTGCCATCTCTGCGAAGTCCTCTCCCTGCCCCGCTTCACAGTCCCTGCTTCTCAGGTGACTTCTTCCTATGTGCCCACAGGAATTTACCTGTTCAGGCCAGGAGGCTGGTGGACCTGATGAAGAATGACACGGTAATTCTGGGGGAAGCACCACCTGGGACCGCTTGAGGTAGGATTCCCCGGAAGAGAGAGTGAGCAGGAGAAATCCGTGGAGGCAGAAAGGCTCAGCTCTGGGGTAGAGGATGAGGCCACATGGAAGTCTAGAGAATCCACCTTTAAAAACAACAACAAATGACTTAGCACCTACAACCTGTGACCTATGATCTCAGGACCCCAAAACCAAAGAACAGGAATTGTTAATGTCCATTAAACCCTCTGGTATGTGAGGATCCATCCCTGCCAATGTTCAGCACTTTTCCTTGACTTGACTCTGGAGCAAGGCACTTACTTGTTGGTTTCCTATTCATTTCAGAAGATAAATTTTCAGGAAGATTGGAAGATAATAACCCTGTTTATAGGAGGCAACGATCTCTGTGAATTCTGCAGTGACCTGGTGAGTCTCCAGGACCTTAACTCAAGACTCCCCAGGGAAGGGATTGTCACCCTCAGTGGCTGGAGCAGTACAGCAGGGGTTGGGACTTGGGGCTTGTGGCCTGGGATTAACCCTGAGACCAAGGAGGCATTCACCTCCAGGAAAAGATTCAACCAAGCTGGTTATGAAATTGATCTTGATTAAGTTTCATAACAAGGGAACCTTATCATATCATATTCTAGAAACCAAGATAGCATTCCAAGGATCTGGAAAAATCAGGCGTATCTTCATCTAGGTCATTATAAGTCAGCTCCTTTTTCCAGCATTGAACTGCCTTACCATCTCTAGGCCATCATTTGAATGGAAAGGTTGATTTCCTAACGCAAGCGTTTAGGCAAGGTTCGGAGCCAAGTCTCTCCGAGTTGATGGGAAACCCAAGAGCCAGGCTGCTGCCTCGTGGATGTGGCGCTTCTTCCTGGAACCCCAGAATCTCTGAGCTGTCCTCGACCCTACCGACCTCTCTCCTACCTGTGGCAGGAATGCCTTCCATAGAATCTAGCTGTTGAACATTCCCAGCAATAGGCAGCTCTCTAATGTGCTCTACTTAGTATTATAAGCAGGTACCAATTTTTTTGGTAGTGCTTTTTGTGTGAAGCCCAACTCGGCCTTCTTGTAATTTCTACCTTTTCTGCCTGTGCTAGGCATGCCTGCAACTCTTCCGCATGGAATCCAGCAGACTTTAAAGATAATAGGTTTTCTTAAAAATTTTATTTTATAAGCAATCCACATAGGAAGTATATCAAAGTACAGAGAAAAAAAATATTCTCTGTAATTAACAACATCCAAAAATGCCATGTCTAGCATGTCTTTCTAGCATGTTCTGTGATTGGGAAGCCATTTCTTTATTATTTGCTAACAATAGCATCATTCTGGAAATCTTGTTTGGTGATCTGCTTTTTCTCAATAGCAATACATTGGGAAGATACTCCTCTGTCAGTATTTAGTCTTCCATAAAATAATTCTTAATGACCGTATAAGTCACCCATAACCTATATTGGCCATACTTTATTTAGCTGTCCCCAGTCATTGGAGACATAACTTGTATTGTTTCCAATTATGCCTGTTATAAATAATACTAGGATAAACATCCATATTTATGTACATCTATAATTGTTTCCTGATATGTATTCCAAGTAGTAAGACTTTTAAGCAAGAAGATATATATGTTTCCCCTAATATTTTATCACGAAAACTTACAAACATACTGAGAAATGGAAAGAATTGTGGAGGAGAGGCTCATATATCCACTGCCTAGATTTTACAGTTGTTAAATCCATTAAGCTAATATAGCAAAATGTTATCTTATAAGTTTAATGGATTTATCCATCCATCTTATTTTGGGGGGATTCTGCACATTTTTTAATGTTTTGGATACATATTGCCAAATTGCTTCCAGAATGTTGGTATCAGTTATGTCTATTTCCTCACTCTCCATCTGTCAATGTATGTTATTTGTTTTAATAGCTGCTAATCTAATAAATGAAAAAATTGTATCTTGTTTTCAAAATTTGCATTTACTTGATCAGTAGGGAGGAATAAACCTCTATTTAATGCTCATTTGAATTTCTCCTGAAAAGTTCTATATTATGCCTATTGACTATTTTCTGTTAAGGTATTTATTGCTTTCTTATTGATTTCTAAAAGCCCCTTATATTAAATATACTAACCCCTTTATCAAATATGTTGCCTATTTGTGGCTTTCTATTTAATTTTGTTTATAGTGTTTTCTGATAAACAGAACGTTTTTAATTTCTAGTATCATTTGCTGGGCGTGTATCATATGCCAGGCGCTGTACTAGGAGCTAAGCCTTGAGTCTCTGTCCTCAAGGAACACACAGTCAGGGAGGGAGGCGCAGACAACTCGCCATAACATGATAAGGAAAACATCATGATGTGGTTGTAGTGATACAGAAGAGAGTTCCAAAGTAAGAATTGCCATGGGAATTTGTGTTTTGTGTGGGGGAGAGTCAGAGGTTTACACAGAGCAGGAGACCTTCCAGCTGGGGCTGGAAAATGAGGACATTTGTCAGGCAGAAAGAGGACCAGCAGAGGAAAGTTGAGGAAGTGGGGAGTCTTGCTGAGCCTGGGAGCTTCTTCTCTGAGGGGCAACCCTGCCCCCAAGACCCCTCACAGCCTGCTTCCCTGGCATCAAAGTCACCAGGGTCTGAGGTTTTCAGGCTGTGACGTGAAGGCCCACGGTGGGCCTGGGGCTGTTAGCAAAGTGGGTGGGGAAGTTGGACCATGGCCCTGCCCCCCTTCTTGAAAGTTATAGTTTTGATTAGTTTGGGCTCTTGGTTAGATTTAAGCCAGAGAAAGGGTTCCACTTAAAAAAAAAAAAAAAAAAATTTTTTTTTTAAACCACAAGTATGGAGAGCAGAAGAAAAAATGATTAAAATGTTTTTATGCTTAGGGGAGAGGATTCCCAGGACCCCCTTGCCCTCCCATCATCTCCTTAAGTGATCTGATTGGGCCATAGGTCCCCCAGGCACTTGAGGCTCTAAGAAAAGAGCTCAGGCCATAGGATCAGAGAATATTCAAACTACAGGAATCTTAGAGGTCCTAGGCTCCAACACCCCATTCTAGAGGGGCCCAGAGGTGTGATGTGCTTTAGCTAAGGCCCTGCATCTCGCTAATGCAAAGTGGATCCAGAGCTCGCCATAATTCCATGCAGAAAAAAAGGCTTCCCTGGTCTCACAACCACGACCAGCCCAAGGACAGTGGGGTTGGAGCAGAGGCTGGGGGCCCCGAAGGTGAACCTTATGTTTCAACGTTGCCTATTCTGGCTGAAGTACAAGAAGAAGGGGACCCAAGAGAGGAAATGGCCCTGGTCTGCAGAGAGATTGGGTAGTGAATGGTGTTAAACATTTCGTCTTCTTGCAGGTCCACTATTCTCCCCAGAACTTCACGGACAACATCAGGAAGGCTCTGGACATCCTCCATGCTGAGGTGTGGAAGCTGGTCTGCGTGGCCTCTGTGCAGTTCAACCGCGTCCTTCTTGGGCCTCAGGCTTGGCCCAGAGGCAGCTCTGGCTTCCTGCCTGCCTTTCCCTGGAGGCCAGTGCTGACCATGCTTTGTCCTAAATACAGTGTCAATGGGGGGAGGTGGGGCAGGAGGGATAAGGAAGTGGACGGGGCCACATTAAAGACCACAGACCCAGCTGGCCCCAGACCCAGATGAGAGACTGGATCCCCTGGCCTTGGTCCTCTTAGGGACTGGTCTTGCCTTCCCTCAGGTTCCTCGGGCATTTGTGAACCTGGTAAATGTTCTGGAGATCATCAACCTGAGGGAGCTGTATCAGGAGAAGAAAGTCAGCTGCCCAAGGCTGATCCTTAGGTGAGAAGGAAGCTTCCCCAACCACCCACCCACCCACTCCCCGGCCCCGTTCCCTGTAGCGCCATGAGACCCTTAGCAGAAAGTAATCTCAATTACTTAGAAAGCCCAAGGGCAGATGTGTGAGAAGTGTTAAGACCACCCCATTTTCCAACCCGACAAGGCCTAACGGGTTTTCGTGACTGAGCGTAGGCCTCATCTACCCTCCAAGTATGTACTTACAACCCAGCCGTGCTCCTGTTGTCATGGCGGCTCAGGACACCCTTCAGTTCTCAGGGGAGGGAAGAGTAAAGTGTGAGGAACGGAGTGGTCCTGCGTGGCCAGGCTCACGGGCCACCACTAAGTGTATCCAGATCTTCCCCACCCCTACAGGCCCATCTCCAGGACAGAGGGAGCTTCTGTTTGGCATGGGTGCTCCTGGCTGGGCAATCACAAATGTAGGGCTCTTGTCACTTAGAGGAGGGGGGGGGACAAATTATAATCAGGATCTGGAGGACAGTCTTCCCGGAGCATAGAGCGCCCTGGTCCTGGGAAAGTCCCTGAGAAGCCTTCTTTATTCTGTCTCCAGAGCCAAACAAAGGTAGTTCCCTCTCTGATATTACACATCTCCATGACCTTCAGGGTTAAGATACCCTTCTAACCCGAGCATGAACATTTCTCACAGCATTGCTTCCTGTAAGGCCCTCTCTGGACCATTAGCCCAGGCCACGGTGGCTGTGCCCCAGCTCCTCCCTAGCTCTGTAGCTCTTCCCAGGCCCCCACCACAGCCCTGGGCACACCACGTGCTGATTATTCATGTGCCTCTCCCCCAGCAGCCCTGACCTCTGTCTGAGTCACTGCTAGCACAGTGTAGGGGCTCTGTGGCTGTTTGCTGAATGAGTGAATGAATAATTCACAAGGGCCAGGTTTGCTCTTGGAAATGAAGGGGTACCTTGGCCGCCACCCTGAAGATCCATGCCAGACCACACCTGGGGGCCCAGATTGCACAGGTCCCCTGGGGAAGGCCTGAGGACACCGTGAGCAGGAGGATGGCTGCTGGATGACACAGGCCTATTAATGCAGCTGGTGTCAGGCATGCTATTTTCAGCTGCTGACTCATTCTCTGGCTCCCACTTTCTCCAGTCACTGGGCCACACGGGGGATTCAGTGTATTCATTTCAGAGCAGCTTACCCCCAAATCTCTTGCTACCAATCACTGCGGGGTTTTTAGACAATTAAAGCTAAAGGTTCGGAGTAGGCATTTGCCAGGTCTGTTCTCAGCTCTGAAATGGCCAAGTCACCGACAGGTTAGGCAGACTGGGGGTCACCTTGGTCTGCCGCCTCTCTGCTGTCCTGTCTCAGTGGTCGAGCCTTCCTCGGAGGGCCATCTACTCTAAGCCATCTACTATTATACCCTCACCCCCTTAGACCAAAAGCCTGGATATGCAAGGTGGCCAATCACAGCAGAGATACAGACTGGACAGAAGCAGTTTAACCAGGGATCAGACCAGACGTTTTTGAGTTCAAGTCCTAGCTCCCACACTTAGTCTCCATGTGACCTTGAGAAAGTACTCAACCACACTGAGCCTCAGTTTTCTCATCTGTACAGTGAGGATAATGATAATCCAACCTCTTGAATAGCTGAGAGGATTAAATGCGTTCATACCCATAAAGCTCTTGGCACAGTAAACATTAATATGCATTAGCCCCTCTTATTGTTGTCATTTTTATTATTTAAAAGTAGGTGTGCCTTATCTGTGCCATCTGTCTTCAGACAGTCATAAGGTAACTCAGCTCTGTAAGTCACTCCTGCAGATGTCAGAAGTAACTATTTCACTTTAAGGAGAAAATCCAGGTCTGTTGAATTTTCTTCGGCTTCCTCTGGTACCTCCAAATTAAATAGGTTCTGAATCTCAAGCCAGGGTCACGCATTCAGATGGTGATTTTGATGGGGTAGGGCCTCTCCTTGGTTTGGTCTACAGGAATCTGTGCTCCTGTGTCCTGAAGTTTGATGATAACTCACCAGAACTTGCCTCCCTCATCGAAGTCAATAAGAAATACCAGGTAAGCCAGGAAAGGTTCTAAGACTGCCCAAGATGTCGTCTGATTGCTCTGGTTAGAAAATGAGCACATGCTTATGTTATCTTGACCCCAGCTGTCCAGTGTGAGGTTACCACTGACCAGTTTACAGATTTAAAGATACTCTGAGAGGCAGCAGGGACTGTAATTCAGTTTATTTGAATCAAGCTGTAAACAACGAAGTCACTGAACATATTTCACCAAATCTCAGTGCCTGGCCTTACACACAAATATATTTCCATTTGTCCTTGAGAAATGTTTATGAGCTTCCGACTCCTGGCTGGGAAACCGTTTCTGTCTAAGAGAGTCTAGAGGATTCAGTGAGATCACTTGCATTTCCTCTGTCCTCCTCTTCCAGGGAAACAGGTGTTATTGGGGAGCACAGGGAGAAAGAAAGTCAGCAGGTGATCTCCAAACATCCTGTGGGTTCTTCATTTGGGGACTTTTTCCATCCAATCTTTGAGCAGAGCAAATGGATCCCTTGACTATGTTGAGTTCCCCCAAACAATCATCCAGTCACTCAAGAGGACAATGGTAGCCTTCTAGCTGTCTAGGGTAGGCTGCAAACAGCTTCCAGAGTGGTTCCATCCTTCAAACCCATGGACTCCTTGGAGTAGAACCACTTCCCTGCTTTGAGGCAGCCATGCCTGTCGTGGGTATCAGGGCTCAGGGGAATGAACTTCTATCTATCACCCTCTGGGTGACTCCCCAGCTGCACCTCCTTCTGCTGTGGACAGGCACCTCTTCCCCTGGTGAGGAAGTCCATGGCCGGCAGCAGGCGGGGGAAGGCAGCCAAGGTTATGGCCATGAAAGCAAGGCTGCTCCAGATGGAACAGGTTCTTGGGTGCAAGCAACAAAAACCTCTGCACTGCTGGTTAATTTTGGCAGATGTGTTATACGAGCAGAATGTCTGAAAGAGTTAAAAAGTGAGGCTCAGAGGCTGTGCCATGAGAAATCACAGAATCGTGAAATTCTAGGGTCCAAGCCATAAGGATCAAAATCAGGCCAAAGAACTAGTTCAGTGGAAACATTGTGGACACAGCTGTCACTGCTGCTTTTAGGAACTGAATGCAGCTGCCACCCTTAGCAGAAAGGATTCTGTGCTGTTCGTCTTTCTATCACCAGCTCTGGAGGGCCCCGGGGCCTGTGCCTAAGCCCTAGTGTGAGGGTCATTGGGAAAGCCAGCATTCATCTTTCTCCCCCTCTACAGTGGGAGGCAGGTTGCTCTTAGTATAGTGGAGTTTTTCCAAACATAGAAAGTGGATTCAGATGCTGGTGGTCAGTGAAAAGAAAAGGAAAGGAAAGGAAAGGAAAGGAAAGGAAAGGAAAGGAAAGGAAAGGAAAGGAAAGGAAAGGAAA
>NW_026057579.1:17483991-17592623 GCF_023721935.1 Panthera uncia | reverse complement strand
AAGGAAAGGAAAGGAAAGGAAAGGAAAGGAAAGGAAAGGAAAGGAAAAGGAAAGGACAGGACAGGACAGGAAAGGAAATCTATTCACCAAAATTGCCTTCACCAACCTCTCTAGTCTGCCATTTCCAGGTCTGATCTCGGTTACCAATGAGATCCTGGAGGAGCTCGCTGGTCAGCCACAGCAGGCCATCAAGCCCGCTCTCAGAATCTTCTCACTCACTACTTTCTGCAAAAGCTATGGTTCCCGTAACTCGCCATGGAGGTGATCGTTGCATTAAAAACCACCATGAGCCAGGCATTCTAGACACTCTTTCATTTCTCAAGGGATGCACAGTTCCACTGTGTGCCACTGTGTCTCATCCACAGGGTAATCAGTAGCATCAGAAGGGATCTAAAGGATGGTCCAGGCCTTGCCAAACACCCTTCATTTACAGATGAGGAAAGAGAGATCCAGAGAGGGGGAGAGCATCTTGCTGAAAGTCACACAGCTACTTAGTGGTATTGCACTCTCTTTCTGGCTGCCCCTGGGAAAAGGAAGTACATGGTCCTTCTGAAATGCCCCCACTAAGGTTCCTGACTTCCCTCTCCAGCCAGGGTCCTGGCCCCATCTGCTAGAAATCTGGCAAGCAGTGAAATGGCAGAGGCTGGCAGAATTTGAAGCCAGAATTGGGATAGTTGGTCCTCCTGGAACCAAGCCCAAGTGGGAGCTATGAGAGTAACAGCCCTGTTACCCTCCTGGACAGATCTGAGAGTTTCAAAGAAGTGTACAAGCACAGGACCATTCATGCGCGCGCGCGCGCTCTCTCTCTCTCTCTCTCTCTCTCTCTCTCTCTCTCTCTCACACACACACACACACACACACACACACACACACACACACACCATGCACGAATGATAGAAATGGGCAGTAAGTGCCATTGCTGACTCACCTTTGATTTTCTAAACAAATGTAGGGCAGAAATAAGTTAAATGTAAGGATTATCCCAAAAAGTCATTTGATCAAATCAATACTCTATCCCCTCCCCAATGTCCCCTGCCCCAGTCTTTAATCAGAAGCTTTAAAAGGAGATCCAGCTGATGGTCTTGGGTTTTTCCTTATCTTTCCTTTTGTTTTTGGTTTTGGTTTTGGTTTTTTCCCACAGCCTCGGTCAAATATATGCAATGGCAGCTGGGGTTGGGGGCAGGGTCTGAGATAAAGGCTGATCTAAAAAGTAACTAGTTGGTTCCGGATAGGTTGAGATTTTGCTACAGATTGATTTCACTCCAGGGTCAGACTCTGTTTAAACTCTATGGCAGAGAAAAAGATTGCACAAGGCCCGGTGCAAAGAGGCCCCTGACCCTTGCCCCCGTTTGCCTCCTGCAGGAGGGGACTCACCAGCTGGTTGAAAATGGGCGATACGACACAAGGGAGGACTTCACGGTGGTCGTGCAGCCATTTTTTGAAAAAGTGGACATGCCAAAGACCTCGGTAACGAAAGCAACGTTCATGGGTAAAGGGGAGCCACGAATGTCCAGTTTGTAGTGTCATTTCTGTATCCAACGTCCCTATAACGTGCCTCCCCCTTTTCTGCCCTGTGACCAGGCAGGGCTGCCCGACAGCTCTTTCTTCGCTCCTGACTGTTTCCACTTCAGCAGGAAAGCTCACGCTCACGCGGCCAGTGCCCTCTGGAACAACATGGTAAGACGACTGAGGTCGGGAAAATTATTCTCCCTCTGGGAGGAGAAAGTCTCTGGCAAGCTCTTGAAGGAGTTCAGAGGCCCATCACTCAGGCTGTGTGATCTCCCACACCGCAATGATGACAAACCACATTCCCCACACCCCTCCCTCCCTTCCCCAGCCCCGACCTGCCTCCTGACCTTCCCATTCTTGCCACCTCTTTTCTGCTTCTTGCCTTAGCTGGAACCTGTCGGCCAGAAGACAACGCAGCATAATTTTGAACACAAGATCAATATCACATGTCCGACCCAGGTAGAGTGGGAAGTTCATCCTTGCAACAGGTCTATTTATCTAAAGCATCTTTTCCAGGCTTTTGACACCTCTGTGAGGTTTCTCAGTTCATTTCACCCCCAGATCCTACCCCTACCCCAGACTCAGTGAACCATCCACAGAGCCCTATCTGGTTGGACCATGAGGGGTGACAGCCCCCAGTGGCCAGAGGCCCCTAGGGTGCTCCTTTGTCCACGTCCCAGGGAACCCTAGCACAAGTCTGGGCTGCACACAGTTCTCTCCAGCTGGGAAGAGGAATGTGACAGCACTACCAGCTCTCATTTTGGAGACTGAGGGCAGTAGCGATCCTCAAGGACAAGGATGGGACAATAGGATACCCTGTCTCCGTGTAGCCGCTGCCTCCATGGTGGGATAGAAAGAACAAGGAACTGAGACCCGGAATAACATCTGCTAGGACAAGGGTTGGGGATGGGGCTGGTCAACTGGAAGCCAGAGCAAAGAAAGCAGACCCCTATGCTCACTCACCAGTTTTCAGGAAGATTCTTGGATCTCTGTAGCTGTTCCCTCACCTCTACGTATGTCTCTGTATTCCCAGAGGGGTCCCTAGACTGAGCTGAGGCTTATGTGGGGCAGGACCTCAAAGCACCTGTCTTTTCTTGCCTAGGCAGAGTGGGAGTGGCATGGGGGTGGCAAGGGCCCTAGGGAGGCTCTGTTGGGAAGGGCAGGGTCAAAAGGAGGGGTGATACAGCTGCCCCAGCCAGCTGTGTGGGAACCTGAGAGCAGACTTGCTCCTCTGGAGCCACTACAGGGTTTATTCTAATCGTTCCTACAAGTTCAGGTTGCAGAGAAGGCCCAGTGCATCCTGGGAGGGAGCCTGCAGTGGACGGCCTGGCAGGGAGGGGCTGGGAATGTGGGGCAGGGGAGGCCCAAAGTGTTGTGCGGAAAGCAAGCAGAATTTGCTGGAATTGCTCACCGCCCTCTTCTCACAGTTCTGGCCGTTTCTGAGAACCTACAAGAACAGCGTGCAGGTACGGGCTTGTTTCTCCCCTTTCTCCACAGCGGGCAGCCCCTGGGCTGGGACTGGCCCAACAAGGCGGGGTGGGAACGCTGGCAAGGGTCCTGATGGGCAGCCGAGGGGAATGAACGCTTCTGTGTGAGATCCGCCACCTACGCCTTCGGACAGGGTGGCAGGCAGAATAAGCCGCACTGGTAACAGCCCAGGTGGAGGCCAGCCAGTCAAATCACAGCCTCATCAAAGACATAAGTGAAGATCGAGTTCCTCTTCATAAAACTGCCACACACAGGTGGAGGGGGGTGGGGTGAGGGCATTGAGTTGATGCTCTGATCTTGCCTTGGATGGTGCGGGTTCTGAACTCGGTTAGCGGATCCCAGCCTGGGATCACCTAGGGGGCCTTCTTCAGTGCCCCTCCAGGTCCCTCCCACCCCCCGGGTGGGACCCAGGAAACTGTGTTTGGTAAAGCTCTCTGGGTGAGTGTGACACCTAGCCAGCATCTCGGGTCCCTTTCAACCCGGGATTCCAGGATTCGTTCTGTGCCTGTAGGGTCATGGGAGCCAGCTGCTGTGCAGGGACAGAGCTCCTTCTGCCTCACCGCCCACCTCAGGTAAGTTCCTCATGAGACACCAGGACCCCTGGGCCCCTCCATGAGGACTCGGGGGCCAACAAGTGCTCTGACAAGACTTGGCATATGGAACTAAATGACACAGGGCTAGTGCTTGCTTCCTGTCTGGGTGGTTGCCTGGGATATGTCCCTGCCTTGTCCCCCTCTGCCCTGCAGCCATGTCATTAGCCAGCAGGACCCGTGGTGGCCAGGCCAGGAACCGTTTGCTGCCTTCTCATTCAGCCTCTTGAGGGAGCATATGTCGGGGAGCCACATGAGTTCTCCCTCCCCCAGTGGTGTGACCGCACTGAGGCCCAGAGGTGGGGGTGGGGTACCCGGGGAGTCCCAAGAGTGAGCCAGCTCTGCAGGGTGTCTTGTGGTCCCAGACTCTGCAACTTTCTAGCCCTACTTTCTAGTAGAGAGATTTGGGACAGGGAAAGGCCTGACATGATTATTTCTCAGATTTTGGGTGAAAACCCAGAGCCCAGCTCTAAACGGGCTGAGCACCAGACTCTGTACCATATCTCAGATGGTCTGGTGCCCTTGCGGTCCTGTGCTCAGGTCACTGCTGGCCTCCCACACGACCACTGGCACTGAAGCGGTTGATTCTACTCTGCCCTCTCTACCATCTGTCCATCCATCTGTCCATCCATCCATCCATTCCCTCTCCTTCTCCCTCAGCACCCCTCTCCCCATAGGTCCAGGACTTATCATTGGGTCTCTTTATGGGAAAATTCCTCATATAACCTCTGTCGGCCTCCATGGCCCAAACACACATGCGGGTCATGTTTCTGGTCTTGCTTGAAGCAGGAAGCCGTAGGCTCCGACTACAGGTTCCTTCCCACGGACTCAAGTGTGTCCACTTGTCTTTCCAGTGCACACCCTGAGACCGGCAGATATCCAAGTTGTGGCTGCGCTGGGGGATTCTCTGACCGTAAGGACTCTTGGGCCCCAGTTGGGGTGCGGTGGGGCTGTGCCAGTTCCAGGGTCTGCACCCCGGCCTCTGTGTTGCCCTGCACCCCTGTCCTGGCTCTGTCGATCTGAGAGCATGGCAGTGGTTTGATTTTGCAGCCACTTTCTCAAGCAGGTGTGCAAGAGGAAATCTTTCTCGGGGGTCAGCTGAATTGTTTCTTTTTTTTTTTTTTAATAGTTTTTTTTTTTTTTAACGTTTATTTATTTTTGAGACAGAGAGAGACAGAGCACGAATGGGGCAGGGTCAGAGAGAGGGAGACACAGAATCTGAAACAGGCTCCAGGCTCCGAGCTGTCAGCACAGAGCCCGACGCGGGGCTCAAACTCACGGACCGCGAGATCGTGACCTGAGCCGAAGTCGGCCGCTTAACCGACTGAGCCACCCAGGCGCCCCACAGCTGAATTGTTTCAAATAGTGGAGGTTTTGAACACCTAACGACACTTTTTTTTTTTTTTAATGATTACAAAAATAGGTCGTCTCAACTCAAAACAATCTTCTAAACCTACCTGTGGGGGTGCTCCTTTCCCTTTGGATTGTGCTTTGGATTGACTCGGCCCCTCTTTCCATCTTCATGGAAAGCAGCAGAGTCCACAATTGTGACTAAAGCCGTGTTCCTAAGTTCCAAGAAACAGGGCCCTTACCATCCCAGATGACCGATTGCCTTACAGAATGTCCCAGAGGGAAAGAGGAGACATGTGCAGTTTATGAGAAATCTGTCCCCTGCCATCCACTCCAATCTATAGGCTCTTTCTTCATGCTTATCAAAGAACTTAGGAGCATAATGCTGGTGGTAATGGTATGGCAGCTTCTCAGATGTGCGAAGCACTGGGGAGTTTTCAAAGCTGCTTTTACAGCTATGATCCAATTTGGTCATCAAAATAATCCTAGGAGATCAGCAGGTCACGTCCTCAGTTCAGTAAGGAGACAGCTGAGATTCAGGGAAGGCAGATAGCTGGAAAGGAGGTGGCAGAAGGCAAGCCTGGTCTCTGACTCCCGGTCCAGGGTCTGTTCGTGCCACGCGATGCGTGTGTTGGGAACCGCCTGTGTCCCTTTCCTCTGACTTACTCACTTTCCTACGTATTTTGGTATATATTCAAAGGCCGGCAATGGAATTGGCTCCAAACCAGATGACCTTTCTGACGTCACCACTCAGTATCGGGGGCTGTCATATAGGTAATGTTAAGCCTGTACCCCCTCCCTCCCCAAGTTCACTCTCAGAACCTAGACGAGGGGGGTTGTCTCTTTTAAACACATAAATACCAAAGAGGAAGGACCAGGTCTGGAAGGGGCTTTCAGAAGAAAAACCTGTATATTTCTGCAAAATGTGATCATACGGTGAATGGAGAGGATATTTTATTGTTGATAACTTTTTTGCAGAAAAAGAAAACCAGGGTTCTTGTCAGACTCCTGGGTCAGCAAATCCAACATGAAATGCACCTGAAAAGCACCAAACTTTTGAGTTTTCATCTGCCTGTTTGTGTATGTGCACGTGGAGATCTCCATCTGGTTACCATCTCTGTGCATTTATCCATGTCATTCTGCACTCACACCTCTGCCTTTACATGGATGTACACATCTGTCCAGAAAACTCTGAAATGCAATACACCACTTCAAGAGGAGATGATCAAGACAGAGTCATAGCCCCTGAGCCCTTCCTGTATGCCTGCAAGATACCAGGCACTGAGGCGGGTGGGCGGTGGGTGAGGGGACGTACAGGGAACACAGACAAATGCCCGTGCTCAATTGGCAAGTGCTATTCAAAAATGAAAGATGCCCGCCCGCGGGCTACAGGAAGAGAGAAGAGGGAATAATCAACCCTGCCAGGGGAGAGGGAGGCTTTGCAGAGAAGGTGGGAATGGACAGATTAGCAATTAGATGAGAGAGGGCATTCCAGACCGGGAGCAGAAAAGCTCGCGGTGCGTCAGGGGAGTGGGCGGATGTGGGTGGGTTTTCTTAAGTTTCTTTCGGTTCCCAATGAAGTTCACGTTTGTGGATGCTTCACAGTAACAGGCAATTAGCTCAGAATTCAAAACAACTAGAACAAGGCCAGCCAGGAGAGGGCAGAGTGCTAAGGAGAAATTTTGCAGCCAGACCACACGCTCGCCTCCTCCCTTTTCTGCCCAGTGAATTCAAGTGGAGCGTTTCTTTCAGGAAAGGGAGAGGGAGCAGTGTGGGGATGACCGAGACTGTGGCACTTCTCCCGCCAACTCGGAGGACAGCCCCAGAGGGGAAGGATTTCCTAGGTGGGGAGCAAGGGAGAGAGGGCCCCGGGTGTGGGTAGCAAGAGGACACCATCCACTGAAGTAAATGCCTCCCAGCTCCCGGGGGACCCCCAGGTTGCCCCAGCCCCTCAGCGGGGCAGAGGGGATCCAACTCTGAACCAAACCAAGCCTCGCCGTCTGACCACCGTGCCCCAAATGTTACTGAGGCTGTGCAAAAAAGGAAAGCCAGAGCGGAAGAAAGTAAGCAGGGCTTATGACATACAATCAGGAGACAGCGTGAGCGACAGCTGCGCTCAGTCTTAGCTGGAGAAGGGTCACAGTGTGGGGAACAGAAAGTAAGGTAGACAAACCGGTCAACGGGGGTTGGAGCCACACCTGGTGGTTCAGTCTGGGGAAGCCGGTGGTGTGCCCTCCCTCCCGGCTGACAGTCCAACTGGACAGATTCCTGGGCTTTGGATACAAACAGGCAATCTTCTGCTAGATGTTTCTCTGTAGCAAGGGGAAAAGTCAGCCATTGCTCTATTTTTCCCTGCAGGGGAGGCCAGGTGTGGCTTAATGTTTCAATTTTCTGTATTCAAGTGGCTGTTGTGCCTTTAAACCCTTTATTCTAAATGTTTCAAATACCCGGGCCACCATCCACAAGTGTTACTGATGGAAACTCTGGGTCAGAGCCTGAGATAGTTTGACACTTTGGTAATATATACAGTGTTTCCCAAAGAGTGTTCCATGGAACACTAGCCTCCTACATTTTCCTGACAAGGGCAAAGTTCTTTGTATTGGGCAGGGAACATTACCTACCGTATCCTTCCTCTGGAGAACTCACATGTATGTTAGCATATTAAAGCCTTTGAGAAGCTCTGCAATGAAGACATTTGCTTAAATTGTATCTGTTTAATACAGTGTTTCTCTTCATCCCAGAAACCTTTCTTTATTCACAGTACCGATTAGCGTGTGCGCGCGCCGTGTGTGTGTGCACGCGCGCACGCACACACACCTCACCCTCACCCCTGCCCCCTCCCCCACCCCAGGAAATGTCCATGTAGTAGACTGACCTGAGAAAAGCAATTTTCTGAAGCCATTAAAGCTTCTGGATTGGAAGCAATAGGCAATGAATGATTCCAGGTGAATTAAGGCTCTAGCTTCTGCCTCCAAGGAGACAGCAAGTGGAGAGAGGGGGCCACGTACATTTGGAGAGGGACCATGACCCAGAATTCTTGGGAGATGGGTTGCTGTGAGCAGGACATGCAGGAGGTGGCTTAGCTGTGACTATTTCCAAGGCCTCTTGATCTGTGAGGACCATACAGCAGTGACAGGTGCCAGCTTTAGCTAGCTTAACTATGTGGCAGGCCCAGAGGTCTTTCGAGCATTGCTTTTTCTTCAGTTGAAATAAGTTTGCTTCTTCAGGGCTACCTGAGTGGCTCAGTCAGTTGAGCTTCTTAATCTTAACTCTTGATCTTGGCTCAGGTCTTGATCTCAGGGTTGTAAGTTCAAGCCCTGTGCTGGGCTCCATGCTGGGCATGAAGCCTACGTACAAAAAATAAAATAAAATAAAGAAGTTTGCTTATTTGGCATCAAAAGACCAAAATAAAATTTACTCACCAAAAAACAACAAAAAAACAAAAAGCTTTTTCTTTTCATTATTAATTAGGAGTTCAATCTTACTGAAACTCCTTCCACAAATGTCATTGAGCATCTACTCTATAATTCTCTGTGCACTGTGGGTGATGACAGATGAACAAAACCCAGCCTTTGAACTCATGGTTTAATATAAATTACATTAATTGGAAGGATCTCCTATGAAGGAGCTCTTTCATACAGGTCTATTTTCTTTTATGTGTCACATAGTTCTGATCAATGAGGGCTTAAATATTTTTGTTCCTCTATACTTATCTGTGTGATTCTCTTTTCTCCCTAGAAGTGTTCACCCAGAGATTTCTGTAGCCTCTTGGTGTTGATTAGCTATGGCATTTGTTTTAGAACAAAGATACTTTTAGGCAAGAAATTACAATAAAAAGTACTTGCTGTCTGTGTTTAGGTATATCTCTAGGCTTGTGTTTATACAGTTATTTTTTATTTTTTAATGTTTATTTTTGAGAGAGAGAGAGAGTGTGTGTGTGTGTGTGTGTGTGTGTATCCGAAGCAGTCTCCATGCTCTGAGCTGTCAGCACAGAGCCAGATGAGGGGCCCAAACTCACAAACGGCAAGATCATGACCTGAGCCGAAGTCAGGCACCTAACTGACTGAGCCACCCAGGCGCTCCTATATGTTTATGGAAGAAGAAAAGGAGGCAGAATTAGAACACAGTGATTGGAGGGGGTACATGGATTTCTAATTCCCTCTCAAATGTAAAGTATTTTGATTAAATGCTTTTAGTCCAAAGAAAGAAGGATCAGGAAGCAGCTAAAGCAGTTAACTTCATGCAGAGTTGGAAAAGAATTAGAAGCTCAAACAAATGTCTGATCACTGGCCAAGCTAGGTTCAGACATGGGTGAGAGTCAGGAGAGAGATACCTGGGTAAGGTAGAAGGGCAGGGCTCACGGGACTTCTTCCTCTCTACCACCTGCGGCTGCTGAGCCTCTGACTTGACCACCCTCGCAGGAAATAGTCTTCTTCATTCCAAGCATTTCCTTGAGTGAAGAACCACCGTGACTTTGATTCATGGCCTGTCCTTTGGAAGTCTATACTGGTGGGCTGGTTGCTGATGCTGTGTTCTCAAAATCTATTGGCCTGGAATAATACGCTGGCATTGAGCAGGGGAGGGAAAAAAAAGAAGAAGAAGAAAACACAGTAAATACAGTACATCTGAACATTGGACTTTGTTAAAATAGAAATACTTGTCTCCCGGCCTCCCACATGTATTCAATTTAAATGCATGAAAGGAAATGTAATTTTGAGTGTGTCTTGAGGTTAGATTGAGCACCATGGAACTAGATTCAAGTAGATGAAATCAGATTGGATTTTGGAAGGCGATGAGAGGCCATCCCCCCAACCTCCCGAACCTCCCAGTGAAATTTACCTCACCACTGGGCAGGGAAGACCTAATGCGTTTTCCAAAGGTCTACAGCTCAAGCTGGTTTTTGGGTTTTTGGTTTTGTTTTTAATTTTTGTTAATGTTTGTTTATTTTTGAGACAGAGCAGGGGGAGGGGCAGAGAGAGAGAGAGAGGGAGACACAGAACCTCAAGCAGGCTCCAATCTCTGAGCTGTCAGCATAGAGCCCAACACAGGGCTTGAACTCATGGACCGTGAGCTGAAGTCGGATGCTTAACCGCCTGAGCCACCCAGACGCCCCTCAAGCTGGTTTTTAGTGACCTTTCAAAAGTTAATTCACCCCTGTGCACCTCAGCTTCCTCCTCTGTAAAATGGGGAGAGTCCCATCTATAGCATAAGTTTGCTGGGAGGCAGTAGGTAACTAGCGTAGAGAATCTAGTTCATGCTGGGCTGGGCACATAGCATATACTCAGCTAAGCACGTTCCTTCCTAAATTGGTGCAAAAAAAGAAAGAGTTCTTTCTTGCCTTTAAATCCTAGATTTGAGGGGAAGCAACCCACTGGGGAAATTCAAATTTTCTCAGACTTTCTCCACATGAGGAGGTTGCTAGGTCTGGCACATCTTGCAGATGCTGATGGTGTGGGCGCTAAGAAAGGTGGGGTGCTCTTTCATAGAGTCTAAGTATTGATTCAGTCTCTCTCCCTGGTTTGCTCACTCCCTACAGTTCAGGAGGGGATGGCTCCCTTGAGACCGTGACCACCTTACCAAGTAAGTACCCACCAGGGGCTCGAGTCTGTTCGCTGGTTCCCCCTGACCCCTGGGCTTCCTGAGTGCCCCTCAGCTAAGAAAGAGGATGTAACATCATCTTTGCGGGCTGCCGCCGAATGGGAAGAGAGGCCCATGGACAGGTAGTTGAGGGGGTGGAATAAGCACTGATTTGGAGCCCTGACACCTGGGTTCAGGCCCTGGCTCTTCTCTGTGCTCGCCCAGGGCAAGGTGGCCTAGGCCAAGTCACCAAACCTTCTGAGGCTCAGGCTTTTTCAACTTGTCCAGAGGGAACAGAGACAATCCAGTGAGGTAATGAGTATTCCCTGCACCGTGAACTGTGAAAGGAAGAGAAAGAAAGGGAGGAGGGAGGGAGGGAGGGCAGAAGCAAGAAAGGGAGACAGAGAGAGAAGGAAAGAAAAGAAAGGAAACGGAAAGAGAAGAGAAAACCTGAGAGGCTCTTGCTGTTTTGGTCTACCACATCATTTCCACTCAGCCCCAGTCCCTGCCAGACACACCCTCTGCCTCCCTGCCTCCCCTCACTGGAGACGGTCACGAAGCCCACTCTGGGGAGCGTGGACCAGACAGAGTGGACCTTCTGGCCTTCCTCTTAAAGTCTCCGTGTCCCGTTCACCCCCTTCTCTCCCAGATATCCTTCGGAAGTTTAACAGAAATCTCAGAGGCTACGCGGTGGGCACGGGTGACGCCAATGGCACAAATGCATTCCTTAATCAGGCTGTTCCTGGAGCAAAGGCTGGGTATGGCATTCGGGGAGGAGGGCCTGCGGGGTAGAAAGTGGGAGGCACATGGTCGCTCGCCTTTGAGACTGTAATGCTGGCCTCCATGTGCAAAGGGGACATTCATCCGTTTGCAGCGATGATTTGAGAGGCCTTCAGCCACTCTCTTCCCTGGCTGCCCCTGTGACTAAGGCCACAGCGGGGAAGCTCGAGAGGCTGAAGCTGGGACAGGAGCCACGTCCCTGGAGGCTGAACTCCTGACCTTGCTTCATGGGGTGATGTGTTCTAATCGTGCAACGAACCGACTAACCTTATCCCAGTTTTAAAACTCACTGTGACACAACGGTGCCAGCGAGCTTCACTCTCCCCAAAGCCTCACAAGCGGCAGTTCCCCGAAAGCATCAAGGAGTGCCAGCAAATGAACAGACAAGCCGAGAATCTCCAGCCTTGGAGGCTTCTGGGGCCACATGTCATGGCCTATCCCTAGTCCTGCTATGGAGCTAATAGGAAATGCAATTGAGAAGCCAGAGGCAGCTAAAGTGGAATGCTCAGCACCCCCCTCCCCCAGGATGATCTCAGGAGGCCCCTCACCCTGCTTCTGGTGGCTCCAGCTGCCCGGGTTTCTTTGCTCCTGACCCAGCCATCTGAGCCTCCATCACACTGTCACTTTCCTGCTCAGGCCCACGCCCTTCTAGCTGATGGGCACATCCTTCCAACCTGCTCACTCAGCCGGGGAAGACCTTTCTGGATGGCAGAAACATCTGGGGACAGAGGGACCCACCAGCAGGTCCCAGGGGATCATCATGCTGTGGCTCCATGTCACCCACACCTGTAACAGGGGCCTGAACTAGTGGGGCGCTTGGGGTGCTTGAGATCTAGTCTTTCCATGAATTATCTATCAACCCAGGCACGTGCGCAGTATATGTTTATTCCCCACCCCATTCTAAAAGAAGCATCTTACTAAGTTTACCAAAAACATACGAACAAGTAACATGTACATTAGAAAAATCACAGCCACTGGTGGTGGGAAGATGGGGAAGAAGCAGCTGTGTCAATCTGAGCCTTTTTACAGTTATCATGCCTGAGCATCAAACTCTCAGCTTCCTAGCAGCCAGAGTAAAAAGAGAAAGCATGTTAAAACGTTTATAGATCTGGTTTCAGGATCTATACTGGTCCTTCAGAGGAGATCAATGGAATCCCAGAAGAGTCCTAAAAAGGAGACCACGAGTAACAAAGACAGTTGACAATACCCTTGACTACAGCTTTAGGACAAACATATGAGTGGCTTTTCAAAGGGTTATTTGTTGTAATAAGTCTTCAGAACAGGCAAGTAGCTCCTTGTCCTTGAGCCTCAGGATCTCTGGCAGTTCATGCAATGGGGATAATGCCATGGAAACCTCCAGTTCAGGCCCTTTAGGAGGAAAAATCCAGGCACTGTTCCTCAGTAGGACTGATTTCCTCTCCTTCTCAGGGAACTTATGAGCCAAGTCCAGACTCTGGTACAGAGGATGAAAGATGACCATGTGAGTCGGATTTATGGTTATTTTTAAGCACTAATTTTCTAACCCACTAAAGTCCCCAAATGGAGTGGTCTGCCGTGAAAACAGTGAGCCCTGTCACTAAAGGCATTTAAGCAGTGGTAGGAGAGCCCATATCCAAGGCCCTGGAGGAGATTACACCCATGGTGGTGGGGGTGGGGTGTCATCACTGATCACAATGATCTTGAAAGTCCCTCCTGATGCTAAGGTTCTGTGGTCTATAAATCAGCCTCTAAAATTCTTTCAGCTCCGAGATTCTGATTCTATTATTTTGAGTGGGCAAGGAAGTCTTAGAAGGTTGACTGGATTTCCTAGAGCTGTGGCATTATTTGTGTGTTTGTTGGAAATCATCAAGCATTTTCCTCCTGTATAGAGAGTGAATTTCCACAAGGACTGGAAGATTATCACAGTGCTGATTGGAGGCAGCGATTTATGTGACTACTGCACGGATTCGGTAATGGGGGCAGCTGGGCCTACTCATTGCTCCTGACATTGACCAGTAGGCTTGGGGGTCCTCTTTGAGAACAGGCCCTGGAACCAAGGCTGGGACTGTCCAGCTATGCCTGTGTGTGTGTGTGCGTGCACGTGCAAACACACACACACACACTCACACTCCTCTTACCCCGTGACCCTCAGATTTCTGGCTCCACCTCCACGTCCCAGGTGGTAGATGTGGTACTTCTACTCTCCTCTTACAATTCCAGAAAATCCAGAAAGCGGGGCAAGTGTGTAGACCCCCACAGTGGGAGGGAGGACCTGCACATTCACCTCCTAAACTAAAGCTTGTCTTCGGGCTGGCCCATCTTTGGTGACAGCAAGGAGTCAACTGTTCCGATTCTGACACGATGAGCTGGTCACAACCAGGGGCCAGAGGGAGAAGAAGTCCTTTGCGTGGAGCCGGAGGGGGGCCTTCAACTGGCCCCCTACCCTCTCCCCTGAACCAGCCCCTCACCTCCCTCCTCTCTCTTCCCAGAATCTGTATTCTGCAGCCAAGTTTTTTGACCATCTCCGCAATGCCTTGGACATCCTGCATAGAGAGGTGGGTAGGGGTTCCCACAAGGGGTTCTTGAGCTGGACACAGCTCAAGAATGTGGGGGGTAAAGGTGGATGGAGACAAGAAGGTGAGATGCCCCCTCCCCCGAAGGAGACAGCCAAGGGCGTGGGCTCCTCCCTTTTCTAGAGTTTGGGCCCTACCCCAAGGATGCCTATTCCATTTGGAATCAACACAGAAGGATCTCAGGCTTGAAGAAAAGTAGGCAGCTCGTGTGCTAATCATCCCCTACCACCACCTGGGACATTGCCTAGGGGCAGCAGCATGGTGGCTCCAAGGCTGGGCCCTGCACTCTGAGCCGTAGGCTGTATCTGGAGCAAGCCCCTCTCTGGTCCTGCTCCCAGGAGCTTATTCCCTTTCTACCCCCCTGACATGGGGAAGCCGCTCCAGCAGCCCAGTGGGGGGCACTCCAACCACCACCTGCTTCTCTGGGCGGCTGAGTCTTCATGCCTGCTCAGCAGAGTGGGTCCAGGTTGGGCTAGAGGGAAATGGCAAATGGGGCACCTATCCCAGCACATTTGAAGCTTGCTGACTGATGGCTGAATAGAGCTGAACCATCAGGAGTTGGACTCCGTTCTGCCATATTGTCCCACGCCAGGAGGCGCCACTCACGCTGTAGCTCATGTGGGCACCGTAGCCTTCAGGGACCTAGGCGGTCATCTGTGTAGAGGCCTTCCCAAGACTCCACTCAGGGACAACTGAGCTGGAGTTCTGTAGGGACCCCAGAGCTAGTCCCACTTCTCAGGACCCTAAGGCAGTTTGAGGGAGAAGCCCCCAGAGCCCCTCTCTCACCTGCAGCCTTTCCCTTAGGTGCCCAGAGCCCTGGTCAACCTGGTGGACTTCATGAACCCCAGCATCATGCGACAGGTGTTCCTGGGCAATCCAGACAAGTGCCCTGTGCAGCAGGCCAGGTAGGCAGGTGCTGGCTGCCCCAGAAAGAGAAGCACTGACCCCCTGGTCTGGCTCATACAGTGGTGACTCCTCAGGGTCTTTGTGACTTGGTTTGTCTATGTGTCCAAGTCTGTAAAGGGGGTCTTAGGAGCGCCCCCTTCTGAGAGGTTGGGGACATGGCCCCCCTTACTGAACCTCTGTGACATGGGAGCCACAAAGGAGAAGGTCAGGGCTGGGACAAAGGCTGGTGTTTGAGAAACAGTGTAGTCCAGCCTGTGAAAAGGGGAACCGTGTAGGGATGTATACGTACGTGGTCAAGTTGGAACAGAAAGTGAGGAAATGATCCACAGAATTCGGTTACCTTTACGGGGAAGGAGCAAATTGGGGAACTTCAGAATGGGTGTGTTTTGTTTCTGACGCAGGGTGAGAGGTGCACAGGTACATGTTTCATTCATCTTCATACCTTATATGTACATTTATTTATTTAACCAATAGTTTCACAGAACCAACTGTGTGCCTGGCACTGTTCTGAGTACTTTAGAGATAATATCTGCTTTAACATTAAGTGCATTTCGTGAGCGTGAAATAATTCATGATGAAATTCATTCAGACTCATTATGAATTCACAGTTCACGATCAAGGGGGACACAGTGAGACACTAGTGTGAACTAAGGAGGTATCCGAGGGCGTGAGCATCAGAGGCCCCCAAATATAGGCTCCCATACCAAGGATGCATTTTAATTTTATTCTTAAGAATTAAACACTGAATTTTCATTGCCTAAATTCATTTGTTCGGCATAACTTGCCACAGGCCCTGTGCCGACAGTCAGATACTGGTTCTCTATGAGTATGAGAGGGTGTTCACTCACGTGCCCTTGGGACTTTGTCCAGTCCCTGTGTCAGGCCGGGAACCTACTCCTGAGAACAGGCATCAGAGCCGCGGGGCACATGTGCTCCTAAGGGGGGCGGGGGGCAGCTCAAGCGAACAGAACCAGTTCTGACCAGAGCTTCAGCTCCGGGTCCCCCTGCCTCCCCCTCTTTGTGCAGCATTTTGTGTAACTGCATTCTGACCCCTCGGGAGAGCTCCCAAGAGCTGGCCAGGCTAGAGGCCATCACCCAAGCCTACCAGGTGAGACCAAGAAAGGCACCATCCGGGGTGCCCTCCCCCTACTCAGTCAACACACCAGCGCTTGGGGAAGGGAAGAGCTATTCGGGGTTTGAGGACATCACCCTCTGGGCCCCTTCCCCTGCCCCACCTCGCTGAAGTGTCTCAGGCACCTTGGTTAGAGTCATCCCAAAGGGATCCAGGTGACAACGCCCTTGTGGCCCAGCTGCCCTCGGTGGCTTAACCCCGTGCTCGGCCTGAAGAGGTCAGTAGTTCTAGGTGCTCCATGGGTGGGCCTTTTCCTCCCCTGCACCCTGGAGGCCCAGCTGCCCCCGTCCCTCCCCCGTTCTTTCCCCCTCCTCACCAGGCAGACCACAAACAGGGGGGTTAGAGGCCCTGAGCCTGTGGCTTTCTGGAGACCCTGCTCAGGTTTTTATTCCTTGTGGCACTTCCTGTATGGCTCTTCAGATTTTGCAATTCCCTTAAAAGAAAGGTGAACCAACTGGTTTCCAGTTCTCTGGAAAGAGATTTGCAGTCACACGTGTTTGTGCTCTTGAGGGAAGGGCTGAGTCACCCCCTCATGCGGGGAGATGGGGGCAGAGATGCTACCCACCACTCCCTTGCTTCCCCCACTGGGCTTTCGGGCCCCCCAGGGCCGGTGTTGAAAGCACCCCGCGTGTACCCACAGAGCAGCATGCGTGAACTGGTGGAGTCAGGCCGCTATGACACAAGAGAGGACTTCTCCGTGGTACTGCAGCCTTTCTTCCGCAACATCCGGCTCCCCGTCCTGGCGGTACGCTCCCTGCTCTCCCCGTTGGGGCTCCTGGGAGGAGGAAGAAGAAATTCAAGGCAGAGTTGCCAAGGGCTTTCAGGAGAGTGTGAATACAATGGGGAAGAGGCAGGCAACTCTCCCGGTGCTGGTCTGGCTGTACAGCCTCCTTGGGCACCTGAGCTGTGTTCCTAGAGGCAGCCGGATGTGGGATGTTTTCATTACTACTGATAGTGACCTCCATTTTGTTAAGCACCTGCTATGTGCCAGGCCCTGGGTCTGCCGTAGTAAAATCTTCACAACTACCTTTGAGAGGAGTGTCTTCATCCCCACATAACAGGCTCAGAGGGGTGAAGTATCCTTCCTACAATCACATAGGGAAAGAGGGACGGAGAGGCAAGATTTGAACATATCCAACTTCAGATTATACACTTTATGCCACACACGGACCACCGAAGTGATAAAGGAGGGTTCTGGGTAATGGGTCCCCCTATCCCCCGGCCATGCTCTCCACCTGACACACTGAGCCAAAGAGCTCTGTGTGTGCACTGGGGTGGGGACTCGGTTCTCTCCTCCTGGGCCTCCATCCACAGGGTCTCGCCTAGTTGGAGGGGAGCTGGAAGAGGCCTTGAGCACCCCTGATCACCTCAAGAGAGATGAGGGTGTTGGTTGCCCTGGTGTCAGCTTTGCCCAGGCCTGCCCCAAAGCTCTGCCCCACTCTCCCCACCAAGACCACTGGAACCAGCTGACCAAGGCCTGGGAAGGAGCTTTTCCTAGCTGGCTTGCCAAGACTCCTCAGGGACTAGGATCTCATTCCCTCAACCATGGCATGGGCTAGGGCATTGCACAACTGTGCCTGAAAATAAATATAACGCTTTTTAAAAACATTAAATAAGTGGCATTGTGGGGCCAGAAAGGAGAATGGGGGGTTGGGGTCACCCAAAGCTATTGATCTGTGGGATTGCTCTTATCTCCCTGTTGAGGTGAGCAGACCTTGTAGAAGGCCTCTTGGGAGCTTCCCTAGAGGGAGGGGGGCACCGAGTGGCCAACCCCAGGGGTCAGGCCGATCAACTGCGGCCCCCTCTTTACCCTCCATACCAAAAGGATCTTAAATCCATTTTTCTGTTTCAGGATGGGCACCTGGATATATCCTTCTTCGCCCCAGACTGTATCCACCCAAGTCAGAAATTCCACTCCCAGCTCTCCAGAGCCCTTTGGGCCAATATGGTAAAATAAGTGGGGTATCCCTGGGTCTCTGGGGCTCTAGTCTAGCAAAGCACCAGCACCTATAGAATGGTGCCTGTTCCTGGCCTCCCTTTGCAAGTAAGGCGTAAAGGAGCAGTGGCTGGCCCAACTGCAGAAGTCTATAGAACCGAAAATATGGAGTCCTTAGGATTCTCGGATCAACTTCACTCTCTCCTTTGTGCTTTGAGCTGTGAGGAGGGACTCTCTTCGGAATGCCAGGCAGACCCCTCACATTCATTCAATATGTTCTACGTGCCAGCAGCTAGGCGAGGCGGTGTAAACCATGTTATCTCAGCCTCTCGCCAGGCCTGCCAGCCAACTCTCAGGAGTTTCTGAGGAAGCCGAGTCCTGGAGACGCGGAGACACTTGCCCAGCATCCCCCAGCAGAGCCAGGAGAGGAGGCCAAACCCCCTGACCTCAAGCTGTGAGCTGTCCCCGCTGCCAGGTGCTGCCAGGGAATGTTTGCTTCAGCGGCAGCAAATGAGTGCACCTGATCTCTCTTTTCTTCCCCAATAGCTTGAGCCATTAGGAAGGAAAACAGATACCCTGGACCTGATGGCAAATATATCCCTCTCCTGCCCTCCTCAGGTAATGGGGGAGGACCTGCCTTGCCCCTCTCCAGACACCACAGCTCAGACCTTGCCCTCACCTGGTCCTGGCCAGGGGGACTTTAGAAGGTGAACAGGAGGACTTTAGAAGGAAGGAAGTGGCTGGGAACTGAAAGCAGAGGAGAGAGCGCAGAAGCCCTTCTTTGACAAGATGAGAGAAGCAGGTGGTGGGGGTGGGAAGCCCAGGCCAAGCAGAGGCAGAGGATCCGGACGAGAGCTGTGGGTTCATGGGAAGGTGGGGGTGGGGGCAAGAAGCCAGAAGTGTGGCAAGAAGGCTCATTTTAGCAACAGCGCTTGGGGCCGCTGGGAAAGTCTGACTGCGGGTCAGGAGCCTTCGTGAGAAGCCAGGCGGCTCTGAAGTTGTGGTTAGTGGTCTTAGAGCCAGGAGTGGGAGCTCCCAGCAGGGCCGGGGGTCAAATAGGAGAGCTGGCAAAGGGCACCAGGGAGCTGGTGGAGGAGGGGCCACTGGGGCAGGACTCAGCTCAGGGCTCCTTTTAAGGAGGAAAATGTTAAGTGGTTGTTAAACTTGATTTCAGGCCTAGGGTGGGGGCAGGTTCCCACTGCCTTCAGCTCCCTTTCCTAGGCCCTGTCTTAACAGCTTTTTAACCAAATAAGGCGGAAGCCAGAGGGCCCTCAGGCGGGAGGTGGTTAAAGCAGAAGGGCCTGACCCAGCCTGACCCTTTCCCTGCTGGGTCTGGCGGCCTCACCCTCTCCTGCCCTGAGGGCTGAGCAAGAAATTGACTGGCAGCTCCCCCATGTGTCTACCAGGGCTCCAGGGAGCCTGGGCACCCTAGCTCACACCCATGCTCCCTACCTGCTGCCTCCCCCAGCCCAGCCTCGTGCACCATCAGGAGGGCAAGGGCGGTGGGAAGGAGGCATAGAGAATGAAGGCAGTGAGGGCAAAGGGCTGGGTTGCTGGGTCTAGTGCTTGGAGCGAAGGAATAGGCAAACGATGTAACACGGATGCCTCCAGCCCGGTGGTCAGATCTGCTGAAGGGCTGGGGCGAGGTCCCAGAGGGAGCCCTACTGTGCCAGGTGTAGACTGTTTAATTGCTAGGTCCTGAGGCTGTCCAGGAGTTTCCAGGGGAGGGGTCAGGCAACCTACATAATGGGGGCATTTGGGGACTCAGAGCAGTGGCTGTGAACCATACCAGAGCTATTTCAGTGTTTTGACAACCCGGATGTCCATCCTGAACATCAGCCATGGAAAATCCTCTCCGATCTGTCAATTGCCTTTCCGTTAAATAGTAAACGTAATAACTCCTTCCAGGGACCGGTCATTCGCTCTTCCTCCCCACAAACATTTATTAAGTACCAGGTCGGAGCCCAGGTACCGGGTCAGGGAGAGCTCTGTCACCATGGGCCTCAAGGGGACCTGTGCCACTCTCTGCCCCAAACCAGGCAAGGAGCCACAAAAGGGTGCCGCTTCAAACCAGCACGTCGGGCCACAGTGGGCTCTGCTCCAGCTTCTGGACTGAGCCTGACTGAGCCATTGGTAAGCAGAGGAGAGCAAAGCCAGCCTCTTAGAACTGCAGAAGCCCAGCCTGGGAGAAGCGGTTGCCAGGCAACCCCAGAGCCCGTTCCGAAAGGATCCATCTGTTGGCCAGCCCCGCTTCCCCACACCAGGCAACGCAGCACCCTGCGTCCCCCTGGCCCATCTGCTCCCTCCCGTGTGCCTCCGAGCTATATAAAAGTCCACCAACATCTCAGTGCGAGCCGACAGGGGCCAGGCAGAACATATTTTAGTCCTAGCTGTGTCTAAACATAGAGGAAACAGGCAGGACCCAGCGGGGAGAAGGGGGCCCGGATGGATGGGAGCACTGGAGAGCTTTCTCAGCCTCCTCCCTGCTCCTCCCCCTGCCCTAGGCAACTGTGAGGTATTCTGCCAGGCGGGTCGGGCACTTAATAGCACTCCATGGATTTCTGTCAGACTTTCAGGTTGGACACATGATCTTCCAGCCAGCTTTTGATTAGCCGCTCTGTGGACTGCGACCGCTGTCCCCTTTCTGCTCTCATTGCCTCTCTGCCCACGCCTCCCCTAACCCAGGGCAGCCGGCTGTGGCTCCTCTCCAGGCTTTGAAGAAACCAGCTGGAAAACCAACATGGGTCTCTCTCTGTTCCTATTCCTCTTGTCCTCTCTCTGCCTTTGTCCATGTTAACCGCCTTCTCCATGAAGTTCATCTCTGCCTGCATTCCTGGAGGCAAAGCCACCATGGTTGGACTGTCTTTCTAGTCACTGTCTCTTCTTGTTTCCCAAATGGGGACATTCTCCCACTTTCCTGTCCCACCTCGATTCCCTTTTTCTGTCTCCACATCCCCTCGCTCAGATTTGTCGGTTTCCAGTTTTCTGTTAAATTTCTCTGCCCAGACTTCCCCAGCCCGTGTCTTCATTTCTCCTTTCTTAAACTCCAGTTCTGTTCTTCTAACCTGGAAGAGATGTTTCCTGCTGGGGTGCCCTGGGTGGCGTAAGGTTGCCCAGAAGGCAGCTTAAACATATTGCCAGGGTATCAACAAAGCGGGGAACCAGAGAGAGACACCGAGAAGGGAGAGGACAGAGAAAGAGAGAAACTGAAATAACGTTAAGTGCTATTTCACCAATCTTTCATCTTGAGAAAAAGGAGAGGTCTGCTGGGTTCTCTTATATTTACTTTACTGCCTAGCAGTGTTTCTCTTTTGAATTACATATGGGGGACACTATTATATTTTGAATGCTTTGGACTTCTAAATCCTGCCCCACCTCACCATCACCCCAAACTCAACAAACATCCAACCAAAAAATTATTTTTGAGTAAGAAATGTCAAAATAGGCACTATTTGTCTCCCCAAACCGTCTGATCCTTAGGACTTCCCTATTTCTGTATTGTTGTGGTTTTCACAGGTCTGTGGGTGTGGGACATCGGGTGCCCTATCTGATAGGAGCCTTCCTAGTGCCCCCCCACCTGTCCTCTTTTCCTTTCCTCCTGCCACCACCTCCATTCACATCCTCATCACTTTGTGTGCTAAACGTCCTGTGGCCCTTCCCACCATAAAAACAACAGAGAATTCTATAACCTTAGGATCTCATCAGGGAGGGCCTTGGCATCCTGTGGGTGGGATGTGTCCTGTAATAACTGAGCTATTCCTCCCAAGGCATCTCTATGGCGTCTACTTAAACTTCCATGCTCTCAAGGCCGCACCTTTCAACTGGCTGCCCAGTTGTGAAATCAGATTAGTCGGTCATGAACCAGCACGTTTGGAATGGGATGGGACTGGGTAGAGAGGCCAAGGGCATTCCATATAGTACTGTTATGTCCTCCTTCCTGTCACTAGCACCAACCCCCACCCCCCGCACCCTCCCTCGTCTTCTCCTTATCTCAGACAAGCCTTCCAAACCCTGCCTCATGTGGTAGGTATGCCCCCTGGAATGTAGGCCCCCTTTGGGTAGGTGCCTAGGCTTGACTGTACCCTCCTCGTTTGGTCTGAGCAGCACAGGACAGAAGAAAACCTCCACTCCTTCCCTGAAGAACCTCACACCTAGTAACACAGCCAAGACGAACATGACCTTCCCTGTAGCCACTGACTCACGGTGCTGATTCATGACAGATGGCTGTGCTGGCACTGGCCACCCCAGGCAGGCCACACCATCTCTGCACGGCCCTGCCTAGGAGAACACACGCCCTGGTGCTGGCATCCCATCAGCTTCACTTTCTACCTACTGGCGTTACAGATCTAGCTTCAGAGAGCCAGTCAGACTCGCTGCAATCAGTCCCTTTTCCACCTTATCAGCTCCACGCTAGGCCCTTCCACCGCTGTGACTCACGCATGCACTATGTGGTCAATGGTCAATAAACAAGGCTAGCTCTCTGCCACTGCCCTGGACCTGTTCTCATTGTTCCTGCTCTGGCCTCACTCGCCACAGCATTCCAGTGTCTCCTTGACCTCTGACCCCTTTGACTCAGTCTCCCCTTTCTGGCCTCTCCTCCAACCCTTGGGTCATGTGACCAAACCGACTCTCCAGTTGGCCTTTCAGGACTCCCAGAAGGGCAGGGTGAGTCTTTGCCCCCTGGTTGTTCCTGTGCTGGCCACTCTGGGGCTAGCTCCAGCCCCCAGACCCTGTACCCAGTCAGGTCTCCCTTGACGTGGTGGGGAAAACCATTGGTGACCCTCCACGCACTGAGTCTCCTACTTGAGGTCCATATGTCCCCAGATCCTATAGCCAATTCTTCAGCAATTACTGCACTTACTGGACACACTGGTCTCTGAGGCTTTACTTCCTCACAGCGTCATCTCATGCTTTCTGCCTGACCGGGTTGTGGGCCTCTTTGTACCCTCCCCTCATCGTAGCACCTAGAACAGGGCTCTGAACACGTGGGCCGCTTACACACACGTAGGTCAGTTATTTGTAGAATGCTCCCACATTGCCCTCCTCGGATGGGGAATGCTCAGCGGCTGCCAACAATATCAGCTGAGACAAGCCCAGTTAGCCATGGTGACGTGCCATCGCGAGCCCTCCGCGGCCTTGCACGCTTCCTGCCCTTGGCTCTCAGTACTCATCAGGCCCATGTTTCAGCTAGGAAGGCTGAGCCTCAGGAGGAGGGAGAGACACGTGGGGGTTCCGGGGAGCCAGGATCGGTGCCGGGCCTGCAGTGTTGCACATGCAGACTCAGTCCTCCAAGGCCACTGCTGAGTCCCTCACTTCCTCTTCCTCCGCCTGACCGACGAGCTCTTTCACTGGCCTGACCCTGCTGTGAGAAAGGCCTGTCCGGTCAGACCCCACTCTGCACTCACTACCTGCTCTCTACCTGGACCAGGTCCCTCCCCTGTACTGGACCTCAGTTGCTTCTCATCTGTAAAATGGGGGCTTTCAGGGGTTGCAAACTCAGAGGCCAGGCCAGGCAGGAACACGATTGGGTGGATGGGACTAGGTATCGGACAGGAGGCAGTGGGAGGGCCAGAACTGAAGACCATGCACCTTTTCTTAAAGCATTCAGACTCTTCTTCTCTCCTCCCCACCCCTCTTCTTTTTTAACACCAGTCAGGCCAAAATAAAGGAGAACAAAACAAAATGTCTTCTGGCTCAGTTTAGCCCACGGGCAGTCAGTTTTCAACCCCTGGAACTGATCCCCAGTGACCCCCCTCCTCCAACAGGCTGGTTCTTCTTTCTTATTCCCATTTTAACCTAAATGTTTCGGCCATTCCACAGAGCACGTCTGGTGAAACTGTTGGTGGCCCTAGGCCACTTGCTAACTCCTGGTCTCAGGCTTACTAACTTGTTCTCGCTTCTTATCATTTTTACATTTTCTCATTACTTTGTGTTTCCCCTGTTTCTCCTTTGCCTACTTCCTTCTTCCTGCTTCAATTAACCCTCACCTGTGACTGAATGCACTTGGATCTTGACCGGGCTTGGGAGAAAACCAATTGTGAAATAGGTTAGGACATGAAGAGGCTGTCTCACAATAAAAATAAGACCACAGTACATGAAGCCAACCTGAAGGGAGTAAGACACAAAGTTCAAAGGAGGCAAGGGAAAAAAAAAGATGAAAATATATTGATCGTCAATACTTTCTGGAAAAGAAAAAAATGCTATAATGCGGATCTCTTGGAGAAGGTACAAAGGAAATAAAAGCGATCATTCTGAGGATTAGGTAGATAGACGTTCTGTTGCTACAGTGAAAACCAAACCCTAGAACCCTGAGAAGAACATGCACGGAACCCTTTTGAGGTCTCTGCACTTCCTGCCAAAGCTGTTACATAAAACCCTTCAGAGGATGAATTAAATTAAGTTTAGGCGGTTCTTACTATTGAAATGCAGACGAGTCGTGTTAAATAAATCGAGAGGACGGCTTTGTTAGTCCTCTTTCCTAAGTAACCTTTGAGGCTGTCAGATAAGCTCTCCCTGTGGTTTCTGTTCTCTTTTAGAACGAGCCCTTCCTGAGAACTCCCCGGAACAGCAACTACACCTACCCCACCAAGCCGGCCATTGAGGTAACCCCTGACGCACGTCTGCCTCTCTCAGGGACAAAGCATTTCTACCTGCCAGTGACTCAGGGTGTGGTACGCTTTCCAGAGTCTGAGCTTAAGCAGAAATGCACCCATCTTACATACTGGAAATTGGAATGTGAAAAAAAAAAAAAAAAAAAAAAGGTTCCTGAACCATGAAATTCCCGGTTTGTCCTAACATGTTCTCAAGTGCTTACTGACATCAGCAACCAACTAGACGAAGTGCCAGTGGATTGGCTTTCGTGAACCTTTGCACAGACCTCATTTCTGATTAGGCTGCTCAGCCTTTCAAGCAGGGGTGAGGGGGAGGTGGTGGGTTTGATGAGCCATAGACTTCCGGTAAGGTGGAAGCTGAGTGGGAAGAGCCTCAGTTCCAGGGGCCGGGCCCAACAGGAAGCTGACACATATCCAGGTGGGTCCCCAGGGCTTGTCTCATTCAAGTCAATTGTTCTAGCTCTGAGGAACCCCGAAGGTTCAAGGCCCGTGGCTTTAGGGACTGCTTACACCAAAGATGGCCTGAAGATGCTTTGCCACGCAGGCCTGGTCCAGACAAGATCCGTCAGCCACCAGGATGGGGCTCAACCACCAGTTTCAGCTAAGCACCTATGGCATATGTCCGGTCTTGTGCTGGGGCTGGAGGGAACTCAGAGAAGTATCAGACATAGTCCTCTCCTTGAGGAGTTTGAGGTCATTCCATAATGAGCACTTACGATGTGCCTAGCACTGCTCCAGAGAGACAGAGCAGACCAGACAGATGGGTTCCACCCCTCAGGGAGCTTACAATCTACTGGAAGAGGCATCGGATACCTAGCTCTACGCGATCCTTTCAGCTCTGAGGGCGGCTCCGTGGGAGGTGATTTGAGAAAGTGTGAAGGGGCAAGAGAGGGATGGCAAGTTCTGATGAGCCTCACAGACCAGGCCTCTCTGAGGAGGGGAGCTAGGAGCTGGGATGCACGTGATGAGAAGTCCCTGGCCATCTGGAAAGCCAAAGCCGGGGTCCCAGGCAGGGCTAAGAGTGCAAGGGCTCAGAAGTGGGGCTGAGTTGGGGGACTGGAGGAAGAGACAGAAGGTCGGAGTGGCTGTGGGCAAGTGAATAAGGGGGAGAGCGGTGGGGTGGTGAGCTCAGAAGGGTTGTCAGAGCCCAGGTCACAGTGAATCTGAATTCCTGAGGAAGAAGATGAGGCTTCAAGTAGAGAGACATGGGAAGGCCCTGGACCTTCTGGGAGAGGGGAACACAATCTGGTTCACTGCGTGGAAAGATCTCCCTGACCAGTGTGGGAAATGGGTCGAAAGCAGCAGGAGTGAGTGAAGACCTTTCATAAGCCAGCGGGAGCGCTGAGGCTAACTTGTATGAAATTCTTCAAGGACGGTTAGATGCTGAGCTCTGGGGAATGAGCCATGTCAGTCTCAAGGCTGTCCAGCTTCTCTGGATTCTCTCAGGCTCCCATTAGCCCAATGGAGGCTTGTCCCAGGCAAACCATGGCCCCAAATCCACTATAACCGAAATGTCAGCTGCCTCCTGTCAACGAGGCATTGATTTACTTATCGGATTCCTGACTGGAGCAGGCACTATGCTAAGTGCTGGGTAGATGAGGTGAGCAGAGAGCTCTCTGCCTGCCCTCTTGGATCTTACAGCCTCATGAACCTTTACTTCTGCTGCTAAAAGTTAAACCCCAGGCCTAGAAGGTGTTATTTTTTTCAATACCTTGCCATTTAAAGTAGTCACAGACAAAAATAAAAAATTAAAAAATTAAAAAAAATAAAAATAAAGTAGCCACAGACAGGTACCATCAACATGACCGAGGAACTTGTTAGACATGCCGAATCCCGAGCATCACCCCAGTCCTACTGACTCAGAATCCGTGTCCGACAAGACCCCCAGGGGATTCGGGTGCCCTGGTGCAGGGTATAGCACGTGGTTCTTCCCTTGTGACAGATGAGCGTGCTCAAAGTCCAACCTGCATTGGTTACAGCTGCAGGGAGCATGCTTGTCTCTGGCTCACCAGCTAGTTGAGACATTTCTAAAGGGTTCCCAGCTAGAGAACTTCTTTGAAGCTGCTTTTTCCCAGATGTTTGTCCTCTGCACACAAGCATGTTCTTGATTTCAATAGAATTTCCACATCAGTGTGATGAATTTATCCCAAGAGCAACCTCTTGGGATAAACTCACTTCTATCAGATTTAAGCAAATAATATTTTAAAGACGTTGCATCTTTGCTCCCTCGGGAGAGGAGACTTTTCAACAAGGCTGGTCTTTACCATCTGCTGACTAAACAGAAGAGGTGAGCAACAGAAGCCTCTGGCAGTCACACCCCCAGAGAAACAGTCACCCAGTCGTCACCTGCTTGCAAAGCCCTACCATGCGTTCAGCCCTGGGCTTGTCCTTCAGACCCTCCTGGGGACGTGCAAGTGTTGGGGACTCTGGGGAAGAGACTTTCTCCTTCAACGTACTGACACTGGTCATTTCTGTGCCCTGGGCTTCCCACCCCATCCCCTCCAGCACCTAGAAAATGTGCTCTGTATTCTAGAGACAAGGGAATCTGACTAAAGGCATCCAGGTTACAGGCATTAATTTATACACACACAGGAAATTGTTTGGCTATTAAGTTAAATATGCAAAAATATATATACACACGAGCAAAAAAGATACGCGGAAAGCAGGAATGTTACAATGGTAAAAATTTCATGGTATTTTCCTAAAAATATTCTAATATTGTTGTGGCCCCAGCATTGTACTCAGTGTCCAGTGGCTGAATGTTAAACGGCAACACCAAAACCTATGTGTAATCTTCCATTAGGGCATCCGAATCTATGTTCCTTTGGGAGACCACCTATAGCACTTTGACTGTTCTCTCCCCCTTTGTTGTGACTGCTGGCTCCATGAAGAGTGTGGATGAGTTGAGCTGGGAAGCACTGAGTATGCGTATGTGTGCCTGCGCATTATGTGTTTTGGGCAAACTGGTAGATACCCAGTTTCTCCTGATTTTCCTCTCAGACCATCTACAGTGAATGGTTCCTGCCCACACGTGATTCCCTACAGGGACACAGTTCTAGCCTCCATCAAAAATTCCTTAGCCAGCTCTCCCTGGACCAAAGCTAACCCTCCTGCACAATGAGTTGTGGGTGTTGTTGTTGTCTTTCCTCCTGTTGCTTTAGAACTGGGGCAGTGACTTCCTGTGTACAGAGTGGAATCCTTCCAACAGCGTCCCCACCTCAGGTGAGTGGAAATATCATCATTATCCTCTTCAGTTAAGGACTTTGCTAAGTGTCAGGTTGGGGGGACACCCTACAAATATACCTTGGAGCCTTTAGCAGACATTGCTGATTCCCGTGCAGTACGGATCTCGATCCTGGGCAGTCCATGAAAAGCTAGCCTGCAACCACTGCTGGGCTCCCAGGCCTCTCCATAGATCACACTTTTTTAAGAGAGAGAGAGAGAAGGAGAGAGAGGGAAAGAGAGACAGCAAGCACAGGGGAGGGGCAGAGGGAGAGGGAGAGAGAGAAAATCTCCAGCAGGCTCTACACCCAGCATGGAGCCCGACGTGGGGCTCGCTCACAAACCGTGAGATCATGACCTAAGCTGAAATCAAGAGTCAGGTGCTCAGCTGACTGACCCACCCAGGCATCTGCATGGATCATACTTCTCATCCCTGTTTAGTCTCAGTGGCAGCCCCTCAGGCCTCCCTGCCCAGTAGGGAAGGTACAGTCAGGGATCGGGGCCCTATCTGCCTATGCTCAAGACTCCTGCAACCAGCACATTCCTGGACTACCCCAGTATGAATGGGGTTCCTCTCAGGATGGACGATAGCCATCAAGCCCATTACCCTCAGTGCCTTGGTTGCTCCAAATGGATGGAAGAGGCAACTTTGTTAAGTCTTAAGCTAGAAATAAATCTAACAGGGGCCCGAGGGACTATAGCAGAATCTCCAACTCCTAGTTAAGCTTCTACTTTACACGGAAGAGTCTCCCTGACCCTCTTTTTCCTGTCTCCCCTAGTCCATGAGCTCCGGCCAGGAGACATCAAAGTGGTGGCCGCGATGGGCGACTCATTGACTGTGAGTGCTGAGCCAGGAGGGGCATGGGCACCCCCTAACCCAGCCAGACCCTGTGTAGAATGCACACTTCTTCCACACTGGCTTTGCATTCAGCACTTAGCTGACAGTACTGAGAACCTACCTGTGTCAGGCACTGAAACCCAGCCAGGCAGCCACAAGACCTCACCAGGCAATCTAGAATGCTCTGCCCTCCGCCCTTCCACAGTCCTGCTCAAACACAACCTCTTCCGTGAGGGCGCCCCCTCCGTCCCCACTTTCCTACTGTTCCCAAGCATTTTATCTGTGTATTATGGCGTAGTTATCTGAGTCTGCCTGCCTTTATCAGGGAACTCATCTCCAACCACCCAGACTCACAGAGCGGTGTGTGCAGGGCAGGGGGGTGGGTGGGGGGGGTGGTTACCTACACACTACTTAGCACCCCCTCACCCCATTTGCAGATGTGTTCTTTGGGGGCAGAGAGAGCCCAATTCCTACATATAGTGTAGTTTCTCTGCACAAATCGTATTAGCTATTGCTGTATACAGGATGCTCTGCTAACCATTCTGAGGGAAGTGTGAGATGTGGTCATAATCCTTAAGAAACTTGTCAAGCTGGAAAACTAAGCAACTTACACAGAAGGAGATATATAATCATATAGGCGACACACGGGCCTTTTAAAATCAGGTACTCATTTCTGGAAAAACAACTTCCCCATATGCGTGTGAATGTGGTAAATTTTGATATAAACATGGAGAAAGCTTTGGAAGGATAAACCCCAGGGTCTTAACCATTAATTAGCTCTGATGATGTGTATTTGTGGGTCGGGGTGGGGGAGAGATGTAGAACAGGTGGCAGGAGGCAAGATTAATAAGGTGGGGGTAGATTGTTAATTTTTTTACATTTTTAAAATGTTTATTTTCGAGAGAGAGAGACACAGAGCATGAGCAGGGGAGGGGAAGAGAGAGAGGGAGCCACAGAATCTGAAGCAGGCTCCAGGTTCTGAGCTGTCAGCACAGAACCCAACGCAGGGCCCGAACCCAAGAACTGTGAGATCGTGACCTGAGCCCAAGTTGGACGCTTAACCGACTGAGCCACCCAGGTGCCCCAGTAGATTTTAATTTTTAACAGAATCTTTGTATCATTTCACTAATTATAATGAACATGTATTACTTTTGTAAGTTTCAAAGAGGAATTTCTCTTTTTTTTTTTTTTTTTTTTAAGAGAAGACATTTAGAGAAAGCTTCATACAGGAGGCTGAAACTGAGAAGAGTCTTAGAGGAGGAATTAGAGATTTAAGGACTGGAAAGCGGGTAGTTCAGCTTTCCCAGCAAGGATGCAGTGGGTGGTAACTAGGTAGGCTGGTCCAAGGACTTCATGCTTCAGATCAATTTGCTTACACCTGAAGGTTTGTGTGGACTAGAAAGCAGGGGGTGAATGAGGGAAGGGAAGTAGAACCCAGATTGTGGTGAGCTCAAAACATTGGTAATGGGGTTTGGCTTTGACCGAGTGGTAAGAGAGACCCACTGAAAGGCAGAGACAGGAGGGGGGAGGGGTGTGAAGAAAGAGGTGGGCTCAGAAGTACAGGTGGGCACTCCAGTGAGAAGGGAAGAGACACTGGAGACCATGGGGTCAGGTGGGAGGCCAGAGTGTCGTCTACAACAGGAGGCAAGAGTCTCACTTAGGAATGTAGCACAGAGGACAGACAGAAAGGGATGGGAGCTGGAGAGGCTGGGAAGGAAGAATCTTGATCATTCCAGGACTTGGTTATGAGTTATGTGTAGAGGAGTAGGGAGTCAGGACAACCCAGAGATTAAGTGGCCTGGAGAAAAGCTGGTACAATCTTCAGAAAAGGTAAATCCAACTCCCCACTGCTACGTGTGCCAGGGCCACAGGGGCCCTTCCCAGTCCCCTCGGCCTACACCTGGGCCCAGCACAGTTCTGGAGCCTTCTCTTCGCCTTTCACAGACAGCATTGGGAGCCAGACCAAGCAACTCCAGTGACCTACCCATGTCCTGGAGAGGAGTCTCCTGGAGGTGAGGATGCTCTCCACTCATTTTCCAACGATGATTCCCCCCGCCCCTGTCACCCCTCCAGAGACCAGCCTGGGTTCCCACAGTCTGGCCCTGAGATGCAAGGAGGCTCCCTGATGCTCATGTCAGTCCCGAGGGTAGTGGGAATCCTGTGTCAGGGGCAGACTCTCTGGTTCTGACTCAGAAATATGACGACTGGTGGAGAAGCAGGTCAGGGTGACCCTCACACAGGTGCTTTCTCTTCCCCAGCATTGGAGGGGACGGCATCTTGGACACCCACACCACACTGCCCAGTAAGTAGCAACACAGAGAAGCACCGTGACTACGCCCACGACAACCCCTTGCTGAGGCCAGAGCCTCCCCCTGAGCAAGGGCGGAGAAGGTCATCTGCAAGGAGGGGAGTCCACCAGCCCTGAAAAGACCCAGACTGGTCCTGCCCCACGCCTGGGCCCCAAGGCGGCACTCCGTCCCTCTCACCTGTGCTGTCTGCTTCGCCCTCTTAAAAGACATTCTGAAGAAGTTCAACCCTCACATCCTTGGGTTCTCCACCGGTACCCTGGAGGAGACAGCAGGACTGAATGTGGCCGTGGAAGGAGCCAGAGCTAGGTGAGTAGCCGTGGAAACGGGAGGAAGAGGAGGGCAAGGCTGAGAGGTCCCAGGAGAATGGGAAGGAGGAGAGAAGGGTGTGTCTGGGAGCCTGGCCCCAGGTGGGCAATGAAAGCTACCGTGGGCAGGACGCTTCTGCACGCCTGACCCCTCAAGTGGATTAGCTCTTGCAATCCTCACATCCTTCAGGGTGGGGACTAGCACGAGGACACTAAGGCTGACAAAGTTTCCTGAATGCCCCAAGGTTGTCAGAGGAGCCAGGAGAGGCCAGGCTCACTGGGCTGTCACCAGTTCACAGGACAGCAGGAGAGCTTAAGGGTGGCCTGGCCCTGTCCTGCTGACACCAGCTGACCTCCCTGCCTGGAGGAGTGAGGGGGGGCTCAGCGCTAACGGGAAGGGTGCTGAGAACTCAGGGCATGGCCCCACGGGCGGCCTCCCTCCCTCTCTCCACCTGTACCTCAGAACCTGGAGTCTTTGGCTCTGTAAAAGCCATCTTTTGACCCTAGGGAGTTAGAGCTTAGGGCCCTCGACACAGCACAGCGGCTGTTTGCTTTCACTCCGATTTCTGTTATCGACAACAACCCAGATAATTAAAGCCGGAACGCTTGACAGAGTTCATTGCTTTTCTGCACAGAGTGTGCTGGGTATTTGCTTTGTAGAAGGATTGCTGCGCTCAGATCACCAGGGAAACGACACTGACCCGCTCTGTTTACACGGAGCGTTCCTCTCAGACGTGGTAAGGAGGGCCCCACGCTCGGCCGGAGTCTCCGAACCACAGGAAGCCATGTCAGTTCCTCAACGTCACAAGCAGGAAGAACTTATTTTGTTACACGGGGTTTCATGGGGCCATAAAATCAACATCGAATTACTGTTGTTGCTATGACTGCTGTCACCACTGTCCTCGTTTTATTATGATTGTGCAGCCCAGGCTCCATTCACCAGGGCCTGACTCCTCAGTCTGTTGACGTTTGAGCCCCTCTCTCACTTCACCTCTTACCGCCTTCTCCGTTTTCCTGCTGCTCGGAGCCTCCACCAGGAGTCAGTGGCAGGGGAAGTAGCCGAGACGGGTAGCTTCCCTCTGAGCGTCTCTGATGTCCAGTGATAAGGGACAGGAGAGTAAGCCATTGACCTGAGTAAGCAAGGTTGGAAAGTTGTCCTAGGACTCTCCTTTACCTGCATGGTCATTTGGCACGGTGTTGGATTCGAATGAGTGCACCTCAGGAAAAAGATAAAGACCACAGCAGAGCAACTAGCATAATGAGACCTGGGGTCAGACCATCTGTGTCCGGATCCCAGCTCCCAGATTGCTAGCTGCGAGACCTTGGACAAGTCACTTAGTGCTTCAGTCTTCGTTTCCTCATCCATAAATTGGGATCATAACTGCTCTGCTGTGGTATTTATCTTTTTTCTTGAGGTGCACTCATCCTTATCAACACCATACCAAATGACAATGCAGATAAAGGAGAGTCATAGACCAACTTCCCAACCTTGCTTACTGAAGTCAATGGCTTACTCTCCTTTCCCTTATTACTTCTCAGCATTGTCCTAAGAATGAAATGAGATTACTAACCCATGGAAAATACTGAGTATGGTATAGGATATGTAGGCCGGCCAAAACGTTTGCCAATATTAGGATATTTAGTTTCAAAGTTTTATTCAATGTCCAACTTCCCATTCCATCAACCAATAAGCAAGAAGTCATGGAAACCCGGGACGGGGCTCGAACCCCAAGGTAGTTACTAAAAGATACAAAAAATCAAAAGGTGACTTCTTTGCCTATACAAAGAGCTTGCTGTCTCGTTAAGGAGGCCAAACAAACAGGAAATAACTGTTGGAAAGATACCCACATGCAGGTGCAGACCCAGAGGGGACCCCAGGACTCATCGAGTCCAACTCCTCATTTAAAAGATGGAGAAATCGGACCCTAGCCTTGTTCGGTAATTTGGGCGAGCTCACACAGCAAATTAGTAGCAAAGCTGGAGGAGAACCCAGGACTCATAACTCCCAGAGTGGGGGCTCCTCACGCCGGAACTGGAAAAGGAAAAGAAGTTGTGGATAAAGGCACTTGGAGAGAAGGCTCACAGGGGCTGAGGGAGTCTGCTCTGAGCCTGCAGGGTATAAAGAACATGGCTGGGAAAGAGGGAGGAAGCGTGCACTCCTAACTTCGCTCATGCTCAAGAGGGCAGCACGTTAAGATCTGAACAGGCTCTTGAGCCTGTTGAAAGTTTACAGACACTTCTGTGGTCCCCTTTAATCAAGACAGGCTTTCTTTCTAGCTTTCCGATGTATTGCATCAATAGCAACAATGTATGGGATAGTATCCTGGATGTGGAAGTGAGAAATAGGGGAGGGGTGGTTCTGGGTGTGCCTGGCCATGTGCCCAGCTCGTCGTGGGCAGTCCAAGATTTAAAACGCCCATCTCGTACCAGTTACTGCTTTTAATGACTTCTTCCACAGGAGCCTCCACTGGCTGTGTCCCTTTGCTGACATAACTTTTCGTACGCTTCACTGTTTTTAAAAACCAGCTTTATTGAAGTACAACCGCCACGCACTACCCTGCACATAAAGTATGCGATTTGATAAGCATGGCTGGCGTATGTGCATAGCTGTGAAGTCATCACTGCAATCCAGATTATAAACACCCATCACACCCCAAGGTTTCCCTGTGCCCTTTGTAATCCAGCTCTCCCTCCCGATCTCTACCGCACTCTCTGGGCCCCAGGTAGCCTCTGTCCTGCTTTCTGTCACTGTAGATCAGTTTTCATTTTCTGGAATGTTATATGAATGGAATCTGACACGAGATACTCTTGTCTAACTTCCATCCGCCATCGTTTTGAGACACATGCATGTCGTGCCTGTCCACAGTCCTCTCCTCCTTATTGCTGGGTACTCTTCCAACCACATGCTCAGCTCGTACCCAGAGTGTTCATTTTCCTTATTCGTGGCAGACATCGGGGGGAGGAAGGGAGAAAGTAACCCACTCCGGATTTGTCTCCCTGCCCACCCCCCACCCCCCCACCCCCGCAATCCTTTTTGCACTGGGAGAGGGAAAAAGCAAGGGGATGGTGTGGAAGTCCAAAGTAACAACAGAGAAGAAAAAAGGATTAAAGGAATAGAAAGCGGGATTTAGAAGTGAAGGTTAAGGAGTCATGACGCTTGGAAAGGAGAAAACAGAGGGATAATTTAAGGCTGTGACTTTTTTCAAATATACAAGAGGTTATTTTTAAAACAGGCAGCCAAGTAAGATCTGAACAGGCTCAGCTCGCTGTGAAAGAGCCCGGTGGAATGTAAGGGACCATCTCTATGGGAAAGGGATGATCAGATCCAGATTCCCCCCCCCCCCCCAGGGGCCAGGGAGGACCAGGCCTGAAGGAGGCAGTGGGTGGACCCAGGCTAGCCCCTGGCAGGGTCCGGATCCATGTGGCTCTGAGGTCTGGGGCACATCTTTGATTTGTACTAGTTTGAGGTTTCTTGAGAATCGAAAGCCTTTGGATACACTCTGAAGGAGTCCAGTTTATATAACATTTCTCTTCTTAGAGCACCTGTCTCACCACGCCAGGATCCCACGGCTTGAGCCTTTGCTTCCCAACTGGCTCTAAGGTTCCCTTCTCTTCCCCATCTAGGGACATGCCGACGCAGGCCCGGGACCTGGTGGAGCGAATGAAAAACAACCCTGTGAGTACAGGACCCTGGGCCCCCCTACAAGGTGCTTAGTCTCCAGCTATGTAGGGGGGGGTGCAGAGGCCCTAAAAGAGCCCGCTCTGCACCGTTTCAGCCCCTGCTAAAGAGGGGCCAGACAAGCCACGAGAAGCAGGCCTTACCACCAAGGCCTCTGCTGCCCTTTCCTGACCCAGGCTCTGGCACCCGCACCCCTGAGGCCCACCGCAGGAGGTAGCAGAACTGGCCTTGGCCTCTGGCAGTTTCCCACCTTACCCAAGAGTTGGCTTTGCAGAGCCCTATTATGTAAACCCCAGGTTCTAAAAATAGGCTTCTCATTCCGATCCTTCCTCCTTCCCGCTCACCCGGCCCCTCTGAAACTTCTCACGGCACTCTTTTAAATGCTCTGTGTGTTCAGGCCTTGGAATTCCAAGTTCAGCGCCTGGCAGGACTCCTGTTATGGTGGTGGCTGAGCGGAAGGCAGGCTCCTCGAGGGCCTCCCCAGCCCCCACCCCACCTCCAGTCCCCGCCAGCCCCCTCTCCCAAGAGGCACCTCTGGGCTTTTGCTTCTAGTTGTATCTTTTGCCCTCTGCTCCTTTGAAGGCATTGAGATGACATCTCAGCGGTGTGTTAACACACTCTGCTTCGTGATATACTGCAGCTTGCTTAGGATCTCGAAGGAAAAATAGTCATCCTCTCCTGTGTGAGCAGATACATGCGTGTGCACGCACACACACACACACACAAGTGCACACAAGTGCACACACTGAATCCACTCTCTGGAGCTCCTTGCCAAGAACCAAGGTGAAGGTCAGGGAGGCTCCAATTGGCATCTTCTCTCCATCAGGGTACAAAGAGGGCGAAAGACCATGGTTGGGGGGGTGGGGTGCTGTCTGTCCTGGTGAATGCCATCTGCATATGCACACCAAAAGCCTAAGCTGAGGGCTTCCTGTCCACCCTCCCCTCCCCCCCCCAGGAAATTGATCTAGAGAACGACTGGAAGCTGATCACACTCTTCATTGGGAGCAACGACATGTGTCATTACTGTGAGAATCAGGTAGGCCCCTGCTCAACCCCGTGGAAGTCACATTGGCCCGCTCTCCCAGGCAGACCCCGGCCTTTCCCATTCCTGAGTGGCCCCTGGGACAGCAGCTTGATTGGTTCCCCAATTCCAGAAGTGTCTAGATGCACCCACTCTTCAGACACTGTTCTTTCTCACACAAATATTGTTCTTGGGTATGCAATGAGTACATGGCAAGCTTCCCCCAACACCTACTTGGCATCCCTACCCATTTTTTGATTTTTCTTTTATGTGCGTGCATGTGTGTGTACACAGGGGGAAGCTGAACCAATGTCATAAACAAGGTTGGATAAAATTAAACTGGTCCTAGTAGGAGGGCTTGCTGCCCCGAGGATCTCATAAGTGAACCAACCTCAGCCAGCCAGCCTGAGAATCCAGCTTGTTCCTGATGTTTCTATGGGGAAATATGTCCAGACTTATAGTCTTTGGGAAGCTGTAACTGTTGAAATACAACTTGTTCTAAGTTGGGGATGTCCTGTATTTAGTGGGCCAGAAAAGAGCAGCTGCCATAACTGAGACATTAGAGTAGAATGTTTGAAGTCACAGGCAGGGGGAGAAAGCATTTATCATTCCTCATGGCTCAGACCAACCACTGAAGGCTGGACAAGAATTACCCTCCCCCACCCAGGGGTTTGTTCTGAGCCTCTTCCTCTCAATTCTCTCCCTTACTAGACTCTAGAGGAGGAAGTGACCCATCACCAGGGGGATTAAATGCCATTGTATCCTGGACTCAACAGGGTCCAGGAAGCCAAGAGAGTCCCCAGAGCTGCCTGTGGACACCTGGTAGAGAAAAATGCCTCTATTATCCCCAGAATACCTGCCCCTCTTGCAAAGCCAGATTTGTAGTCCTGAAAGCATATTTTTGTGGGAAAGACCTAGAGGCCACCACCAGGATTAACTCAGGCCATGTTCTAGGAAGGGTCAGAGGAGGAAACCCTCGAGGTGAGTCAAAAAGATAGAAGTTAGGGGGAATCAATGGGGCCAGCATGGGCCACAGCGCAAAGGGAAGAGCGTGTGGTCATCATGGTACTGATGTGGCTCAGAAGCCTGACGCTGGTGACAGATGGGACTGGAGAATTGGGGGGGTAGGCAGTGCTATCAGAATCTGCCTCTGGGTTTGAGATACTGTGATCGGGGTGGGGATCCCTCGGGATTGTCCATGGTGTCTATTAGGGGTCAAAGGAAGACTTTGCCAACAAGGGCTGGGCTTAGCCTGTCTAGTACCTTTATAGCCCCTCTGTACCCTCTGCCACCATCCCAGATCCTCCTGTGCTAGTCATCAGACCATGATCATCCTCTCACAGAACCCAGGGGATGACAAGAGCCCCCTTCTTTCTTCATAGGAGGCCCACTCAGCTGGGGAGTACATTCGGCACATCCAACAGGCCCTGGACATCTTCTATGAGGAGGTAGGAAAGAGCAGCCGTATGTTTCTCCTCTCCCACCAGCAACCTATCTACTCCCTCACTGGGCATCACCTCTGGGCACATCTAGGCAAGCTGTGTTTAGTGAGATAGGTGCTGAGAAAAGCCCCGCTGTGAGCAGACAAGGGCACCTGGAGGGGAAGGAAGGGGAGGGAGGCAGGGACAAAGCTCCCTGAAAGGGAAATTCTAACTGGATCACACTGTACTGTTTGGTGGCAAAGAGCTTGCCTCTGGAGCCAGTCGGCCTGTTTGTGGCCAGGCACTGTGGCTTACTAGCAATGTGACTTGAGCCCAGTGATTGCTGTCTCAGCTTCCCAAGTGATAAAGTGGGCCACTAAAGAAGACTGAGATGATACAAGTCCCATGCCCTCTTTGTTCCTCAGGTTCTTCATTGGTAAAATTGGGGAGGAGGAAGTTAGATTGTAGAGGACCCCCTAGGCTCCTTCCAGTAGTAACCAGCATCCCCCACAACGGCCTGGGGACTAACGAAGCTCACCCCTCTGCTCCCCCACAGCTTCCAAGGGCTTTCATCAATGTGGTGGAGGTCATGGAGTTGGCTGGCCTGCACCAGGGCCAAGGTGGGAAATGCGACCTGCCGCTGGCCGCTCAGTGAGTACACAGCCCCAGGGCGAGGGCACCTGGGGAGGGTGGGACTCACAGGTGCCGACAGATGGACCAGTGCGAGCAGAGGCAGGCGAGCCTATCCAGAAGGCAGATATCAGCAATTAGCCAGGGGCTTGGAAGATCATTCAGAAATACCTCTATGCTATTGAATGCCTACTGTATGCAAGTCATTTTATTTCTCTGGACCCCAGTTTGCTTTTCTGTAAAGTGAGACACACACCAATGATCCTTAAGGCCTCCGGCACCATCTGTGATTGCCCTGTGCTGCCTCTCAAATATGGAGCAATGGGCATCCAAGACACCTGTCTTGGACCTGGGTCTGCCATGTAGGAGCTGTGGGACCTTGCACAAACTAGATAACCTCTCTGGGCCTCCTCTTCACCTGTAATGCGAGGTCTAGAGGAAATGCGTGTCACAGGCTTGGTCCCTGTGGGGCAGGCGCTCAGTATAGCGGTAGCTTTTATAACATCCTTGAAAGCCAGGCTTAGAGCTAAGGTATGTTGTACAAGACATGAATTTCTGTTGGTGGCTGGAATTTATTAAAGCTCAGCTGTGACCCTGGCAGGAAGTTGTCAGCTTCTGAGGCCAGAGGGTCACCCAGACTTCCTGTGAGGCTGCTATAGAAGAGGAGATTCTGCAGGGGGCTGAGGAGTCCCAGCTGGGGGGTCCCATGGATTTGCTGGGAAGGTGACCGGCTGGTTCCCATTCCCCTTGGGAACCGGCCAGGGTGGAACAGGCAGTAGCTAGGAGGTGTGAACGGCTCCTGCAGGATCTTCAGGTCTGCTTCCCAAGAGGCTCCCCGCTCTGGAGCCCTGAGGGCAAGCGCTAAGCAGCCAGAGGTAGAGCTGGGGCCCTCCGGAACATGGAGAGAGAGAAGGTGGTGATGGCAGTCTTTCCAAACCTCCAGCCCTTCCCTGGAGGAAGCCCAGGCTTGGGTGGGAGCAGCCAGGTGGCAAGGGGACCCAGATATCGGGTGCCAGTTCTCCCACCTTCTCTTTAAACAAGCACCTGCTACCCCTAGTGCCCAGTCTGTGACCTGGGTCCAGGAGTCACCCAAGGCTGTGTGGCAGGGGCACCTGTGTATTACCATCCTCTCATGCAAGGCAATACAGGGTCCAGGCCTTCTTCCCTTGGTGGGGGGAGGGGGTCAGCCACCCAGGCACCTCTCCACAGGACCCCTTCTCTCCCAGGAGCAACTGCACTTGCCTCGCGCGTTCCCAGGAGAATTCTCTGGAGATGCAAGAACTGAAGAAAATGAACTGGAACTTCCAGGTGAACCCGCAGCCCTCCTCCTCCTGTCCCAGCTGGGAACCCCCTCTACTCCCAGAGCAGGGCTTGCTGAGAGCAAGGCCTCTCCCTAAAGGCAGATCACAGGCCTTGCAACCCTTCTCCGGGTGAAAAGAACACCAAGTCAGGCAGGGAGAAATCTCAGAGAAAGCTGGGAGGATTCCTGTCTCGCTGCCTGGTGACCAGAGTAGATGCCACGTGCCAGACATCATCTCTCACCCAGAGGAGGCAGGGCAGGTGTCTACCGCCCTGTTGGGCTTTAGCCCACCCCTGCTTCCCTCCATCCCCAACTCTGTGTGCACCCCTGCTATCCCCTCTTGCTATGCCCACCCCACATCTTTCTTCTACGTCTCCATCTTGTGCACAGGACAGGTCTTCTCACCTCTTCCAAGAAGTTTCCCCTGCCTAAACTTCCCCCCAGGTATCTCTGCCTGACCCTGAAGCCCTATCTGGTTCTCATGTTTGTTTTGTTGTTGTTTTTAACATCCTGGCCCTTTTTTCCAGATGGAGTGGAAGCTTTTTTTTGTTTTTTTAATGTTTATTTTTGAAAGAGAAAGAGTACAAGCTGGGGAGGGGCAGAGAGAGAGACACAGAACCCACAGCACGGAGCCTGACAGCACAGAGCCTGCTGTGGGGCTCAAACTCATGAACCATGAGGTCACAACCTGGGCCGAAGTCAGACGCTCAATCGGCTGAGCCCCCCCCCCCCCAGGCGCCCCTAAAAGCTTCTGGAAGAGAAGCCCATCTATCCCTTTTACATGGACACTCATCCTCCAAGTTTATAGGCATCTTGGGGAGCTAGTGTTGAAATGCTCCCCATTTGAGCTAGATGTGGAGCCCCGTGTGGTACTTCAGCTCTTCATGCAGCAAGAACAGGGGAGGTCTTTGGCCCAAGCAGTCTGGTCAGAGGTTCAAATCCAGCCTCGGAGACTTCAGAACAGAACAGGTGGTGCCCAGGTACAGGCAGGATGAATGTCTGCACGTGCACTGGAGCATCCCCTGAAGTCACGTTGGGTGAGGGTGGGCTGGCCCCTCACAGCCAGCACAAGGCAGGACTAGAACCCATCTGCCCAGTCCTGCCAGGAGGGTTGAGGAACCTCTCTCCCATCCCCAGAGTGCCATCTCCAGGTTGTCATACTGGCACCAGTACCTGCAGCGTGAAGATTTCGCAGTGGTCGTGCAGCCTTTCTTCCAGAACACTCTTGTCCCCCTGAACAGCGTAAGCCATGGGCAATTCTGGGAGGCTATTCTTAGGCGATATACTTCCTTCTGTACCTGGGCTTTTTCTGACCATGTAGTTCTAAGAGGGCTCCTAGGGAGTTGCTTTTTCTGTTTACCTTTTCTTTTGGTCTGAATGGAACCTGGATGTACTTGGAAGGAAAGGGAGAATGTCAGCAGTGACCAAGCTCCCCAGGCATGGCCCTGGTATTTGCTAGATTGGGATAGAATGGAAAGCTTCCTATTTTTTTTTTCAACTATCAGGGCAGGGATGCCAAAGGAAAAGGGATGGACTGGGGGTGGCTATAATTTAGGTCTTTTAAAAAGTTCCAAAACTGGGGAGTTTGTCCATCAGTATCCGAGACAACTGGCAGCAGAATTGGAAGGGAAAATGCCCAGGGTGCCCGCAGGGGTGGGTAGCTGCACCTTTTTCCCAGAAAGGTAATCCCTTTGCCTTTGGTCACAGAGAGGTGGCGCTGACCTCACCTTCTTCTCCGAGGACTGTTTCCACTTCTCAGAACGTGGTCACGCGGAGATGGCCATCGCGCTCTGGAACAACATGGTGAGTGGCCGAGCACCTAGTGGGCTGTGTGTCAAAGGAGGCAGCTCAAGGATGTTGACCGCTGCCCAAAACAAAGACCTACTGATGGAAGGAGCCCCTTTCTCTGCAAAGCTCAGAATGGTGGCATACCTTATTATTTGTCCTGACAGATTCCATTATTTTAGCAATTTCCCAGTGCTGGGTGGGGCGGGGGGGATAATTTTGTAATCAGATAAACAGGATGAAAATAGCAGCTTCAGCCCCTTACCGTGTGACCTTGTTGAGGGTAACGTGTGTGCAGCACCAAACACAATCGTTAGCATCCAAAAAATGCCAGCCCCCAGGACTCCAGTCTCAACACATTCCCAGTATCGTTTTCTGGAACATCACAAAGAAAAGAGCCACCCAGCCTGTCTCTCCAGTCCTTTCTGATGGGGCTAACGGGGACCTTAGGAAACGAACATACAGCCGAGGGGCCACAGGGTCACCTGGCCTTGCCTCTGATGGCTGGCCACTCCTCTACAATCAGCTGTGTCGGCACAGAGCTGGACCGGTCACCACAATAGCTGTATCCTGTGGCACAGAGCAAATGAAATGCCTTTCCAACCCAGTGGCTTCTTTTGATCTTGGCTCAGCGGGTAACCCAATCCCCACCCCAACCTGCATTCTCCCGTTTCTCCCATGGTGACTAAACACATCCACACTCCCACTTTTACTGCCGTTGGGGCTGGCCGGGGCTCTGCCGGCATTCCCTGGCGCGAATATTCCCACACCTGCCTCCTTAGCCAGCAAGCCCAGCACTGCCGTCCCCTGAGCAGCATGCCAGCACGTTCCATCCTTGGCCTACTTAATCAGTCTCAGCCTTTCTCTCCCTTTGTTTCCTGCTCTTGACACCATAATCTGCCCCCTGCTAAAGGTTTCGTCACAGTCTATCAGCCCAGGACTTGGAATTACAGTCAAAACATCCTTGCGCTCCCTCCTACCCAACCTCCACGGTAATCTTTTTAATCAAAGTTTGCACAACATAATTCCTGAGAGCAGTTTTGAAGTCCAGTTCTCCTTCACGGCTGAGTCCCATGACCTCATTCCTTTTACATCCCCTCCAAAGAGTGGGTGTCTGTGCACAGTCCCATGTATCCCCCTGAGAGCTCAGGGAAAGCCACAGGATTTGTTTTTAATGTTTATTTTTGAGAGGGCACGAGCAGGGAAGGGGAAGAGAGAGAGACTCCTAAGTGGGCTCCACGCTATCAGCAGAGAGCCCGACACGGGGCTCAATCTCACAAACCGTGAGATCATGACCTGAGCAGAAATCAAGAGTCAGATACTCAACTGACTGAGGAACCCAGGTACCCCCAGGTGAGAGGCTTTTATACACAAAGGCAAGTGGGAGGGGATTAGATATGAAAACAAAAGGTGAATGCTGCCATATTAGTAACATTACAAGACTGTCTGGGGCTCCCAGCCACCAGTGTCCTGGCCATATCCTTAATTTTAAAAAACTAAAACAAAACTGAAATCATCTGAGAGTATCTTATCCTGTGCTAGATAATTTAGGGAATTAGATAGTCCAGTGTTCTCATCCAAAACCATCTCAGATATAAAGTTATTACATCATGCCAACTTTTCAGATCGTCTTCTGCTATCACCTCTAGAGTGACATATGTAATAGTCCATTAGAACCAGAAAAGATCTTAACAGTTCATGTAGCCAGAATGCTCTAACTAGACTACAGGGATATGAAGCATTTTGCCCAGGATCGCACAGCCTGGTCGTGGCCAAGCCGAGATTAGACCATGTCTAATCTATCCCCTAGTGCCCTGGCCACAGCATCACCCGGCCTCCCCGCTCCCAACTGGATCAGCACATATATAACCAGTGAATTCATGTCTCACAATGACAGTCCTATGACATAGTGTCTGCAGGCTTTGGCTGACGCTTGCCAGGCACTCTACTGTGGCCACAAACACACTTTACACTATTTCATCTTCTGCCTCTCCTCTCGCAACAGATTATGCCTCCTTCTCCAGCGACCTTTGCAAAGCCAACACCAAAAGCACCAGCAGCGTGAGGCTGTTTTCCTTTTTTTTTCTTCCTACAAGCAGTTTTTCCTTTTTTCTGATGCCTGCTCCCTCTTCACTAGAAATCTTGCTGTCCGCTAACATTTGCATCTGCCCAGGGGCCGGGTGACCACGCGAGCCTCCTAACCGGTGTCCCTGTGTCTGGGCTTACCCCCGTTAGAACAGCAAAGCTCAGCTGTGGCCAGAGGTTAGAATAATCTGGGAGATTTTCACACTGGCAGCCAGTTTGGCATTATCCACTAAGGCTGAGCATTTGGATTCCCTGTGACCCAGCGACCCCACCCCCATGTAGATCCCCAACAGAAATGTACATGTGGGCTCACCTGAAAAGTCACAGCAGCACCGTTCATAATCCCCAGGCAGGAAGCTCCCCCCATGTCCACCAATAGAATGGATAATCAAAATGTGGCACATTCATGCAATGGAATACCTTACAGCGAATAAATAAGGTTCAACGACACACAACTATGTCTATACATTTCAAAAACAAGTGAATTATTGTATGGTTTTTGGAGGGGGGAGGGGAGCTCTGGAGTGCTGGCAGTATCCCGTACCTTGATCTGGATGCCGGTTACACGGGTACATTTGATCACAATTTACCAGCTGTTCACTTATGATCTGCACTGCTTCTCCTGTTAGCTTCGGTAGAAAGTTGATTTAAAGAAAAAACAATACAAACAACCACTAGTGCCTGGGCCTCATCCCCAGAAATTCTGGATTAGTCTGGGGTAGCCCACAGGTTTTGTAGGTTCCAAAAGGTCTCAAGTGATATTACTGTACAGAGTTTGCAAACCACTGCCTTCCATCTGTTTGCCACAGGGCAGCCACAGGAATCTGTGGAAATGAAAATCTGACCAAACTTCCAAGGCCTGCCCCTCCTCGAAGGAGAAAGTCCAGGCCCCTCAGCATAGCACCCAGGCCTTCTGAGACTTGGCCCTAATTGACCTCTCTAGTGGTCGTTCCCGCCACCCTCCGACTGGCAGTTGGGCTGTCTGGGAAGGAGTAGTTTCCTGCACCACCCATGGTGCCTCTGTGTGTCTGCTCTTGCTCATTCCCTTACATCTTGGGCTGCCCTTGCAACCTTCTCTGAATTCATAGCCACCTTAACACTCAACTCAGATGCCAGCTCCTAGAGGAAGCCTTCTCTGAATCCCTAGAACAGACTAGAAGCCCACTCAGCCCATTGCACCCTGCCCCAGGCCTTCTCATCTGAGCTTCTCCACTCAGGGCTCCGTGACTCCAGTTCACCCACCCAGTCCCTCATCTACTCTTTATTGAGCATCACTATGCAGTGGGGACTATTCCAGGTGCTGGGGAAGGGAACATCCTTGCACTCCTGGGCAAACGACAGACAAAAACCAACAAATCGTTAAGAATTTCTGACCATATTCAGGGCTTTAAAAGAGGGTGGGGGCAGGTACTGTGACAGAATAATGGCGGGAGCAAAGGCCTCATCCAAGAGTCACATGTGAACTGAGAACTGAATGTCAAGAGTCTGCCAGGCATGCAGAGGTCTAGAGCCAGAGTGTTCCAGGCAGAGGAAATAAGACCTGTGTGGGCCCGGAGTCAGGAATGAGTTTGAAGTGTCTGAGCAGCATGGAGGCCAGTGTAACTGGAGGGAAGTGAACAAGGTCAGAGAGGTAAGCAAGAACAGGGCCATGTCCTTGGATGGCTTCCAACAGGGGAGCCACGAGACCTGGTGTGCCCTTTGGCTGCCATATAGCAGTGGACTAGAGGGAAGGAAGTGGAGCCCAGGTGAGACATGAAGGTGCCTGGGCCCAGGGTGATGACAGTGGAGAAGGAGCAAAGGAGTCAGATTTGGAATAGGTTTTGGACTGGCTGATGGGGGAGGTAGAAAAAGAATAAGGGCCAGAGGGGGGTGGGGGGGGGGGGGGGGGGGGGAGGGATGGGTAAACAGGTGATGGGGATCAAGGAGTGCACTTGCTGTGTCGAGTCCGGGTGTTGTAGGGACTTGTTGAATCACTGTTATACACCTGAAACTAATATTACACTGGAATTTAAATTTAAAACAAAAAGGAATAAAAGACTCCTTTATTCGGGGTCAAGGAATAAAGAAAAAAAATCAATTGGGTGGGTGGTTGAGGTGGTAGAAAGAAATAAATAGGCTTGAGGGGGAAAAAAATTGAAAGTTCTCTTTTGGCCATAAGAAGTGTGAACTGCCTTCTAGAAATCCACCTGGAGGCATCAGGTAAGCAAGAATGAATCATGATCAGGAACGGAAATTTAGAAAAAACAAAATGTGGGAGTTGTTAATGGGTGGGGGTATTTGAGGCCATGGACTGAGTGAGGCCTCCTAGAGAAGAGTAGTTGGCAAAGAGTGTGGACCAACCACCAGGCCCCTGGACCCTCATTCCAACTTTGGACTCCAGTGACAGAGGAGGAGGGGGTGGGGAAGGCAGGAAGGAGAAAAGAAGAGGACCTTGTTCTGGGAGCCCAGGCAGGAGAGTGTTTCGAGAGGGAAGCACCAACTTTGACAAATGTTGCTGAAAAGTCAAGAAGACAGAAAAGTGAGTAGTGGATCTGGCGAGCTGGAGGTCAAGGTGACCTTGACCAGAGCTTCAGTCAAGCGGTGAAGGTAGCTGGCTGACAGCTGGAAGGTACATTGGGCACTGGTGACAAGGAGCCAGGAGAAAGGGAGAAACAGATGCAGTCATCAACCCCACGTGATCCTTACCTTCCTCTGTGCCAGTCGGTTCCTGGGCTCCTGGAATGTCCGGGAATCAGCCAACCTGACCTTGAGCGTCTATACTGTCCCTCGACGGTGGTTCCATTACAAGAAGTTTGTGCTTCCTCAGCTCTAAGGAAGTAGCAACAATACATATGTAAACCACCTCAGTGAGCTTTCATTTCATCTTCTCAGCTGCTGCTCACAGCCACCGAATCGGGGTGGTCAGGACAGGGTTTAGTGCCCCACCCCTGACCTCAGAGCAGCCCAGGAGCCTGCCTGGCATGGCAATAGCAGCAGAACCAGGCCCCAGGCAATGCTCCCACTGTGCTGTGCCAGTCACCGCGGTGTCTCTCAGGACCAGAGCAGCCGACCCTACCCTTCTCATGCGAAGGAACAGGTGTAAAGAAACAACAGAAAGCAAGATCACGGGCCAGGTGTGGTGGTTAGCTGGCATCTTGTGCTTTCGCTTCCCCTACGGGCAGTACCTGAGGGGCTCAGGACCAGGCAGGGAAGCAGATTCTAAGGGTAGAGGCTACACAGTCAGGATGTGTAAACAGGAGGGAGCGCACTTCTCAGCGCTGGCCACGGCAGGAGGCGGCTACAGGCTAACGGTGCCGGGAAGGGGTATAGAGTGGCTTCCAGCTCATCCTCAGAGGGTCCCAGGATTCAAAGTGTTAAGCGGAACCTCTCTGAACAACAATCGCTCCAGGGATGTTTCAGGTAAACCTCTACATCTGTGTGAAAAACAACGTAGCTCAAGTGAGAAACTTTGATTTCTTAAGGTTGGCAAGCCAAGTATATATAGTAAGGACGTCACGGTAACCAATATGTTTTCAAAGTTTTTCTGAAACTGACTAGCCCCACACACTTCAAGTTGGTTAATAGGATGATCAACATTTTATAAAATTAAAACTGCAGAGTGTCTATGATCACAGCCACCCAGAAGGGAAGCAGGAGATGGTGAGGCTGGGCCAGGCCTTTCCACACACTGGCTGTGGCAGGACCGATCCGTGTCTCCTGGGCCCCAGGGTCCTCCTTGGTAAATCCAGGACACAGGCTCAGGGTCCCACCCTGCCTGATGGACTCTGATCCGCCCCTTCTGAATCAGAAGTCAGGTCCAGCTCTGGCCAGGGCAGCTGGGATCTGACGTGGATCTTGTGTTTATTGCTGGTGTCAACCCACCCTTGCAGAAGGAGGGAATCAGGTGTGAGATACTCAGCTTCAGAGGAAATCACAGTGTCCTTTCTCTCTCTCCAGCTGGAGCCAGTCGGCCATAAGACAACCTCCAACAACTTCACCCACAGCCGAACCAAACTCAAATGCCCCTCTCCTGTGAGTAATGTCCTAACATCCGGCCTGTTCCATCCAGCGTGAAACAGATGCCTAGGGGGCAGGGGTCCCTGAGACCTAGAGGCTCAAAGGAGTTCCCTGGGAGCTTTATCATCATGCAACTGCCATCATTATCCATTCTCACCTCTTCTCCTTGTCCCTGAAACTTCACAGCTCCTCGGGGTGTGGGGGAAAGCAGCAGGTCCGATGGAAGAGGCACTCAGGGGAGGCAGTTGAAGGGGCACTGGTGGGGGAGGGGGTGCTGTGCAGAAAGAAGTAAGACACCGTGTCTGCTGTGGAGCGCAGATTCCTTTTCATCCCGTCCCAGCACATCCTTTCTTCCCTTACTGCCCTCACCAGGATGGCTGACCAAGCTCCTAACATGTCCCCCAGCTCTCCCCTCCTTTCCCTGCCCTCCTGTAACCGCTGCCAGGCACTACACAGCCTACCTGGAAAGTCACTCTAGTCTTGTCAAGGCTGCTTGAAACCTTTCCCTGGTCCCACTGGAGCATCCAGAGGGGAGACCCAGCTTCCTCTATCACCTTAGACACACTATGTTCCTGGAGAAAGGATCAGCTGCCCAGCCAAGCCCCACAGTTGCCAGGTCTGTGCTTTCACTCTGCCACCTGCTCCTCCCAGAGGCTCATCCCCATCTCTGCCTGCAGGAGAAAGCCACACCCTGTAAGGCTCAGGTGCTGCCCTCCCTGGTCTACTCTCCTGTCCCCTCACCCTAAGGCTGCTGCCTCCAGCACGCATCCGTGTTCGTCTCTTTTCTGTTCACACTTCTCAAAAGACTGGGACTGAGTCTCCTTTGTGATGTGATTGTCTCTGAACTTGGCCAAGACCGTGAGAGTGGTCACGTTCTCGGCACTCTCTCAGCTCCTACACAGGGCTCCACACTCGTGTGCACAGAGGAAGGAGAGAATCCAGGGAGGCAGGCCTGAATACCTCCTCTTCTGGCCCTTCACGCTCGGGTCTCAAACCTACCACAGGACCAGCTGTCCTTCCACACTGACTGTCGTCCCTGCTCACGGGCACTCCTAGGATGGGGGAATGGGGACAGCTGTCCAGTGGTGGCCTTGAGAAAAAAAGAGGTGGGGGCTCTGCAGCCCCCAGGACTCTCTCCCTCTGGTCGCCTATCAGTTCCCAATCTCAGTATCAGGTTGACAGGGAAAAGAGATACAGGTGAGAAACTAAAAGGAGGTTATAGCTGGGTATTGACCACTTTGGATACCCATCCACGTTCAGGAGGTTTGAGCACAGTGTCGATGAAGGATGAGCAGAGAAAATGGGCGAGGTTATTGCACCATTGTTCCCCGGGGCTAGGGACTAAGCGAGCCCAAGGTGGGCAGAAGGATGGTTTTCAGAGACCCGTAACCCCTGACCCTCTCTTCCTCCACAGGAGAGCCCTTACCTCCACACCCTGAGGAATAGTCAGCTACTCCAAGACCATTCTGAAACAGGCCCCACGGTGCTGTCCTGGGCCTTGCCTGTGGCAGCAGGAGGTGGCCTTGCACTTGGCGTCGGCGCAGTGATGGCATGGAGAGCCATAGGAGGTCGCCAGCGGGAAAATCCTCCAATGAGCCTCAACACTATGAGATTCTAGGCCTCCAGCCACGGGCATGCACTCATCCCAAATTCCCCAGCCACACTCCTCACCAGCCGTCTACCTCAGCCACCTTGGCCACCACAGAGAGCATTTGCTTCGTCACCTGGTGACATAGGAAGCCAAAGGGACAGTCACGACTCCTTGGGGCCCAGAGCCTATGCTCCTGGAATTGCCAAATTTAAATAAAGGCCAAAGTCATTCTATTCTTGGGTTAACCTGCTTGAAGCTCTTGCTTTCCATCCGTTGTGCGACGCAGGTGTGGGAGCTGGAGCCTTTCATGTCCTGCCTCAGCCAGAGCTGCCCAAGTGATGGCCAACCAGAGCCCAGCCTGGCACCCAATGAACATATCGCCAGTCACCAAACCCACTATGTAAAAGGTGGGGAAAATGCTGGCCACCAGGTGCTGGCTAGAATATAGTGGGGCTGGCTGGCCACCATTCACTCCAACACATAGCTTTTCTACACCTGTTTTGTACCCAGGACAACGTAGTGCACAGTGATACTTGCAAGGGTGTGCGTGCCACCAACTCCCTCAAAAGACAAACTCCTTCAAAAAAGCAAGAAGCTCATGACAAGGTACAATTCTGTTCCTGGGCATTGGTAGGTAAAGGTGCCTGATCCCTCTGAGAATAGGAAGAGTTCCTTGGGGAAAGTTATCATCTGGAAGAGATAAATTTTGAAATGCCTTTAAAAAAAGGGGGGGGGGATTGGGACGTAAATACTTTATTTACCTTCACCTGATTTTCTCAAAGTGCTAACTTTGGGAAAGAATTCCTCTTTCTACGTTACCAGGTGGTGGAGAGAGCACTAGAGAGAGGCTGAGAATACAGGCTGCATTCCTTGAGCCCCTGAGCTGGATGTCTTACGCAGATTCTCGTGTATTCTGCACAAAATCCCAGGGAGGGAGTGATGAAAACTAAAGGTGGTAGTTGCACAACATTGTGGATGCCCTTGCTCTGAATGCCACTGAACTGTTCACTTTAAAATGGCAAATCGTAGGCCATGTGAATTTCACCTCAGTAAAAAATAAGAGAGAATTCCATTATCATCTGCATGCCAAGGACCTCCCTGATCCCAAAGATTGGGGTGACCAAGAATGTGAGTTAGAATCCCCAGGCATACCATTTGAATGGGGGGGCCTTCAGAGCAAACCCAACACCAGCCCGGGCCCCGGTTTCTCAGATATTTCATCTGTAAAACCAAAGTCCTCATTTTGCCTGCTTCACAGCACTGCTTGGGGGGGGGGGGCATATAAAAATGCTCTGTAACTCTAAAATACTACATACATAAAAGGGGATTGTTTTCTCGTCTGTGAAGAGTTGAGATAGGGTTCAGATGGTCAGGGAAGTGGAGAGGTTCAGAGACAAGTTGGGGGATTGGGCAGTCACGTACCAACAAAGACTGCTTGTGTTCCATTCGTGAAGGTCCACTATCTTATCTCTCTGGCACACAGAATGAGGTCCCCAGAGAACCTCGATCCAGCCCCAGGGTTCATCTGGTCTCCAGTTTCGGTTTCTGTACTATGGGAACAGCATACCTGCCCCCCCCCATTCTTCCTATGGACCAGAAAACGTAGTGACCGAACCATACATTTCCTAAAGACCCACCACATTCCAGCTTGTGCTCCTGGCTCACCACAGTTAATAGTAGAGAGCCCGTGAACTCTAAGAGCCCAGTGCCACCATGCGCCTTTTTCTTCTTTCTCAAGTAGCTTCCTCCAGTAGCTCCCACCTCAAAGAAGCATGGAATTCATAATTACACATCCGTCCTCACACTTGGGTTGGAATTTATACTACCCGAGTGATCCAGGAGTCCCCAGTCTGAAAAATTAGCCCCCCAAAAAGTAGTCCCAGGCTGGTGCCCAAGGAAACACTCGGCACAAACAGACACAAGCATGAGCCAGACCCTGAATTCCCACTGAGTGCGTAATAAAATGCCAAAAATTTTAAGTATGTGAGAGTAGCTACTTGCACCTCGTAGAAGTGTGTATACATCGGATATGTGGCATCTTCTACGGGAAAATGGCCAGTCTAGTTAGGACAACACCCGTTGCCACACCATGAATGAAACCACCAAATTCTGAGAATGCTGTGCTCCACAGTGCTCTCCACAGAGGGTTCTGAATTCAAAAGAGAGTAGTGTGCATTAAACTTGGTCAAAAGCCTTCACAAAGAGCATGGAACTTTGAGCTCTGAAGGATGGTGTGAGAACTTGGTTAGAGGCCGGGGAAAAAAAATGGTGGCGTTGAGACTAGGCAAACTCCATCAAAGTGGAGAGACAAATGAGCGTGGCGTGCACGGGGGGCAACAAGCGAGCCAGAAAAACGAGGACGGAGGAGGATCGGGGGGCACCCTGGAAAGGACAAGGAGTTTGTAATGACTAGACTTGTAATGGTTGTACTATCAGGCTGCATGGGATTTGGGAATGTAAATGTTACCGGCAAAAGAATAGCGCAAAGAAAATAATACCAATAAAAGCTGACGGGGTGTTCACACTATGATGGACACCATGGCACAGGGGAATTAAACTGCAAATCCCTATTCTCCTCTTTTCACAGAGGGGGAAACCCAGACTCAGAGAAGAGGTGGCTGGCCCAGAGTTATACTCACATTACAGAATGGACATTCATCAAAATGAATACTGGTGTCCAGGGTGGGGGAATAACCTGAAAATACAAAACATGTGATTCTAGAAGTGAAGGAGGCCAAATTGTAAACGAATGTGTCGTAAAACAAAAATCTAGAAAGGGGGGATGTTATCTTACCGAGGCTGTGATGACACCATGAGTTTCTCTGCTTCCAATTGGTCTGAAGGAGTCCACCATCTCTAGTTAAAAAAAAAATCTATTGGGGCGCCTGGGTGGCGCAGTCGGTTAAGTGTCCGACTTCAGCCAGGTCACGATCTCGCGGTCCGTGAGTTCGAGCCCCGCGTCAGGCTCTGGGCTGATGGCTCGGAGCCTGGAGCCTGTTTCCGATTCTGTGTCTCCCTCTCTCTCTGCCCCTCCCCCGTTCATGCTCTGTCTCTCTCTGTCCCAAAAATAAATAAAAAACGTTGAAAAAAAATTAAAAAAAAAAAAAATCTATCATTTTAAGAACTACAGGGACTAAGATTTATTTTGCTAGAGCACGTGTGGAGTTCTAGCAGTGAGCAAATCTTTTAATTAAAAAAAAAACCCCAAAAAATGAAGACAATGGCTCTGAGAATTTGTAGACACAAATGGAGATTTTACATAAGAGCAGTATTGAAGACAGACCATAAATATGTCTAGAAAGATTAAAGGCAAAGGAATTTAAAACATGAAACTAGAATAAGTCATTATTTCTTTTAAAAAGGCAGAAACTGGAGTGCCTGGGTGGCTCAGTTGGTTAAGCATCCAACTGTAGCTCAGGTCATGTTCTCACGGTTCGTGGGTTCGAGCCCCACGTCAGGCTCCGTGCTGACAGCTCAGAGCCTGGAGCCTGCTTCAGATTGTGTCTCCCTCTTGCTCTCTGCCCCTCCCCTGCTTGCGCTCTCTCTCTCCCTCTCTCTCTCAAAAATAAACATTAAAAAAAACTTTAAGGCAGAAACTAAGAACCAAATAGAATTCCTAGAAATAGAATATATTGTTATTAAAGAAAAATAAACTTCAGAAGTGTTCAAAAACAGATCACTTCTTGAAACAACATTTTTGTGTATTTACTGTGTCCTAGGCACTGTTTTTAGCGGTCCATCATTAATTCTCACAACAGCCCAATGAGGTAGACACAGCTATTATCCCAACCTTACAGAGATAACTAAAGCAGATTCTATGTTTATTCAGTCTCTTTATAAGAATGAAATGACATTTAACACAATAGTTTAAAAAAATAGGTATTCAATAATTAACTCCCTTCCCATATCAGTATTAGTTCTAGTAGATTATTCAAGGGGCTTTATAAAACAACCATAGTAATGAAAATATATTTGGTCCCTTACAAAACACTTCATCTCCTCTGATCCTCACTACAGATGTGGAAGCAAAGTACAGTATCATTAAGAAAAAATAACCCAAACTTGGAGAGAAGACAGAAGAGGGACCATATTTCCTGTCAATTTAACAAGTTTAACAAGCTCATCTAAGAAATACTTAATTATCTAGAATATACCTGCATTTGACTTTGCTACACTGTTTGATTAGAGCCCAGACACTGAGAAGTTCTGTTGACTGTTGGATTTCTGACTGATAAAAAAAAAAGTCACCTAAGGTTACAGTTTTATCACTCTATAGGACATTAACAAGTTTTACATCTATTAGCAACATCCTTTCAACATTTCTGTGACCAACAATGTAAATTTCCATTGCCCAAATTCTCCCTTGAACCAGACTTAACTATCCAAATGATTCCTTCATCAATTACTCAGTTAAACTCTTTGACAAGCGTTCATCCTATATTTGCCTGAAAATCATGTTTTTAACTTTTGAAACATTAAACAAGAATGACTTTGGGGGCGTCTGGTGGCTCAGTTAAGCATCCGACTTCAGCTCAGGTCATGATCTCAGGGTCTGGTTCGTGGATTCGAGCCCTGTGTCGGGCTCTGTGCTGACAGCTCAGAGCCTGGAGCCTGTTTCGGATTCTGTGTCTCCTCCTCTCCCTGCTCATGATCTCTCAAAGATAAACATTTAAAAAAAATATTTTTTAAAGAACGACTTTTAAAATAAAGAGAAAACATTTTTTAAAATTAGATATATAGAACCTAAGGATATCCTAGAAAAACCTAGTAAGATTGAACAAGAGGAAATGGACAAGCCAGTAATTCCATCTCTAGGAGACTGTTCCCAAAAAAACATTTGCAAATGCATCCCTCCAGGGAGATATGTGCAAGAACACACACAGCAATGTTTCATAAGGACAATAAAACCAGAAACATGGAGATCAATGCCCATCAATGGTGGATTGGGAAAATAGCTCATGGTATATCAGTAACCTGGAGCATTTATGCATCAGTGAAAAATCAATCACAACAGCTGCATTCATCAACTTGGGTGAGTCTTACATATAACGTAGAAAGTTTTACAAAGAATGCATGCGACAGGATTCCATTTAAAAGTGGAGATAGGTAGCAAATGTGGTAAAGGAATTCAATGTAACAAGATCATAAAAGTCAGTAAAATAGTTACCTTTGAAAGGAGGGGGATGGTGATGAGGAGGGACCCATGGAAGGCTTCTGAGACATAAGAATTGCTATTTCTTAGCATGAGCTTGCTTGATAATTATTCTTTAAACTGAATTGAAATGGATTTCAGGCTTTTTCTATGTATATTTCATCATTTTTAAGTTAAAAAAAATGGAAGAACTAAATTAAGTTGCCTATTTATTCGGTGACCAGTGGGAGGGAGCCGTTTTAGGCTCTCAAGCCTGAGGATATGCCCAGGAAAACCTTGGTTTTCCCAGCCAACATGGAAAGGCTGTTCCAAAGGGCCATATACGGAACTCTGATGAGTATTCATTACAAAGTCACCACAGCGAAGGAAACAGAAGTCAAAGTTGACGTGAGTGGGGGGGGGGGGGGGGGAAGGAGCCTGCATCAGGGCAGGTCCTGGATCCAGCTGGCCACAGAAGCAGCCTCCGGCCCTAGAACCGGTAGCCGGTTTAAGGCCAGTTCCCCAGCAACAAAGCACTCAATGTGTAGCAGCAAGAGCTCACTGGGCTTCAGCAGAAGGAGGCCACTTAAGGGCGTGCATCCTGTACCTCTGTGCAATGTCCAGAAGACTTGTCACTACAAGCTTGTCCCACCACTCTGGCAGCTGGCCCTGTCACATACCAATGGCCAAGGGGGTGTATGTCCCCCTAGAGAGGCCCTGGCTCACCCTCCGGCAATAAGCAAGCTGCCCTCAGGTGCTCATGCATGGTCCTGAGGAGAGTTGGGGCAGGCACGGGAAAGAAAGAGAGGAGAGGAGAGAACAGAGGCTTCCCCTAAATACATTCCTCATGGACAGTGCTTCAGTCATTTGAATTTCATTCTTTATGACCAATGAAAGTCTCAAGCACAGTCTGGCTCAGTGATTGAAGAATCCACCCCAAGCAGGGAGTAGGAGAGCTGAAGATCAGACAGGAGCAAGAGAGGATCTAATCCTGGATTATTAGGAAAGACCCTGTTTCTTCAACTGTAATCAAACAGTGATAATGTCTACTTTAAAAGGCTGTTTGTGGGGCGCCTGGGTGGCTCAGTCGGTTAAGCGTCCGACTTCAGCTCAGGTCACGATCTCGTGGTCCGCGGGTTCCAGCCCCGCATCGGGCTCTGGGCTGATGGCTCAGAGCCTGGAGCCTGCTTCCGATTCTGTGTCTCCCTCTCTCTCTGCCCCTCCCCCGTTCATGCTGTGTCTTTCTCTGTCTCAAAAATAAATAAACGTTAAAAAAAAATAAAAAATAAATAAAAGGCTGTTTGTTGGGGCACCTGGGTGGCTCAGTCGGCTGAGTGTCTGACTTCGGCTCAGGTCATGATCTCACCGTTCCTGGGTTCGAGCCCCATGTTGGGCTCTGTGCTGACAGCTCAGAGCCTGGAGCCTGCTTCAGATTCTGGGTACCCCCCCTCCCCGTCTCTCTCTCTCTCTCTCTCTCTGCCCCTCCCCCTCCCCCCGTGCTCACTCTTTCAAAAATAAACATTTAAAAAAATTGTAAACAAATAAATAAAAGGCTGCTTGTGGATTCTATGGAAACCCTTAGGAGAAAAGGGTCTGGCAGAGGAGGTCTTGATAAACAGAAGCTATAATAATTCTCCTCTCCTGTGTACAACCTGGGCTGAAAGAAGGTCCATGAGCCCTCCGATCCCCACCCTCTGTACCGCATCGCCTACCCTGGGTCGCCGGATGTTCTCAGCCTAAGCCTGAAACAAAACGGCCTTCAGCCTCGAGCTGGCACCCAAGGGGGGACCCTCCCTGGGGTGGAAGAACAGAGCCTGGAGCCCTGGGTCCTACACTCAGAGGTGAGCAAGGCAGCCTCTGGGCATGCCTCTGCCCGCTCCTTTCTAAGCATTGCTAAATTCAGTTTTAACTTGTCTAGCTTTACTGATAGCTTTCCAGAAGGCCTATAAGTGAGGCTGATGGTGCGGTCTCCTTTCAAGAGCTACCATCTTGGGTTCGCCCTAAATTTGGGGAACATCCTAGGATGCAGGATACAACAGGAGCAGTCTCTCACTACCTGTTCCCAAGTCACCCGAGAGGCAGCTGCTATCTGCCCACTGGGTTGTATCACAGAGTCCCCCTAGCAAAATCTGGTTTCAGGTTAAGTTTATTTCTAATCTTTATCTCAAGGGTTAAAACGGCCCTGTAGTCCACAGCAGCAGCTGGAACAAATCCCTCAGGCCAGCCCTCCCCAGGACTCCCCCATCCTGGCCTAGATCCATTACTGGCTACATATTTCACAGCGCCCAGAGCAAAATTAAAATACAAGGTCCCTTGCTAAAAATTTAAGAATTTTAAGATTGTGGTGACAGAGCATTAAAACAAGCACGGGGGCCCTTCTGAGAACAGGGTCCAGTGTGACTCACAGGTCACACACCCACAAAGCTGTCCCTGCCCCAAGACCATTCGGTGCTTTGTGCTCTCAAAAGCTGGAGTGACAAACCATCACCGCACCCCTGCCCCGTCGGTGGGGAGAGGAGAGGAGGCAGCCAAGGGGTGTCAACCTCCCAGAGAGGAAGGTGCCCAGGGCCCTGCAGCAGAGCCCAAGAGGCCCTGCCCAAAGGGCAGCTTGTTTTTTTCCACTTGCTAGAAAAATAGCTCAAAGCATATCTCCTGTGACCAGCAGATCGATGATAACATCATTATATATGGAGGCTCCATTTTGACCTTTTTTCCAGTTCTATTTTTGTAAGTCATTTTACACAGCAGGGGACTTATTCAGGATCTCTTTGGGTCTGAAATCCCCTGGGGAGACGCAAGAACATAAGTGGTATCCTGAAGTTTCCCCAGTGCAGTCCTCCTTCCAGAAGGCCACTCAGGCACCTGTGAAACCGGCCCCAGGCTGGCTCTGTATCTTCTAAGGCTGTTGTCAGAGTTCCTGCAGGTGCTGGGCGCCAAGCACAGAGCCTCCCCTCGAGCTGAGTGACAATAAATGTAGCTACTTATTGTGCATACGAAGCTGTTTTCATATTTCATTTGATTGCTTTTGTTGCTCTGCAAAACGCTTATTTATTTTTTCCAATTTCCCCCCCCCCCCCCCCCGCCCAAGTTGATACTTCTGCTAATTCTAGGACAGAAACACTGTTACCAAAGATGTCAGCCTATGGAACTGAGCCTCATTCTCCTGTGTCCTGGAAGATACAGGTCACCTCCAAAGATCTTACAGCTGCCGTTAGCACGGTCACACTTTGATTATGCACCTGCAAAAAATGTTAGCACATGTACCCCAATATACACTTATTTATAAATTATATGTTTAACTGTACTCCTATACCCATCTTAAAACACAAAAATAGAAACCTTTAAAAGAGAAAGATGAAATATACATTTTGCTCTTGCAAAACTAATATTTGGGGGAGAGCATTTTGATTGAATAGGTTTCACTACCTTTTAAAATCTAGATTTAAAGGTGTGTAAGGTAACTATTCATAGGTCTGGCTTGGAATTAATTTTATTACTCAACTAGATTTCAAAGGCTGTTATAGCTTTAAAAAAAAAAAAAAAAGATTTCTGGCAAAGAGGGGTAGCTCCAAACCAAAGATGTACCTTGTTAGTTGTACTAAATAATTCCGGATTCTCAGTCATACAAAGATTTCTGTTGAAATGTCACTAATAAAATGTCTTTCTCTTGAGGTCAATCTTTTTTATTTTTTTTAGCAACTTCTAAGATGTGCCATTTTTCTTTTTATTTATTTTTTTAATATGAAACTTATTGTCAAATTGGTTTCCATACAACACCCGGTGCTCATCCCAAAAGATGTCCTCCGCAATGCCCATCACTCACTTTCTCCTCCCTCCCACCCCACCCCCCCATCAAGCCTCAGTTTATTCTCAGTTTTTTAACAGTCTTTTATAGTTTGGCTCCCTCCCTTTCTGACTTTTTTTTTTTCCCCTTCCCCTCCCCCATGGTCTTCTGTTAAGTTTCTCAGGATCCACATAAGAGTGAAAACATATGGTACCTGTCTTTCTCTGTATGACTTATTTCACTTAGCATCACACTCTCCAGTTCCATCCACGTTGCTACAAAGGGCCATATTTCATTCTTTCTCATTGCCACATAGTACTCCAGTGTGTATATAAACCATAATTTCTTTATCCATTTGTCAGTTGATGGACATTTAGGCTCTTTCCACAATTTGGCTATTGTTGAGAGTGCTGCTATAAACATTGGGGTACAAGTGCCCCTATGCATCAGTACTCCTGTATCCCTTGGGTAAACTCCTAGCAGTGCTACTGCTGGGTCATAGGGTAGGTCTATTTTTAATTTCTTGAGGAACCTCCACACTTTTCCAGAGTGGCTGCATCAGTTTGCATTCCCACCAACAGTGCAAGAGGGTTCCCGTTTCTCCATAAAATGTACCATTCTTCACAAATGGGTTCAAGCCACACTGATACTCTTCATTTTGAAATTTCAAAAACAGGTTTAAAAAGTTTACTTACTAGTTTGTTTAATTCACAAAGATACAGATTTTATAGGCGTTCATCGTGATCAGCTACAGAATCACATAAGAGTAACATTTCCAAACATCGGTTTCAAAATCAACACCCGTCGCCACCTTTGTTTTTATGAAGCACCTTTAGCACAGCACCCTCCACAAATGACTTTCAAAAAGCAGTCACTTCCCCTCCTTTTCCATGAGGTGAGTTTTTTTTTTCCTAAAATATTTGCTAGGTGACATATTACTGACAACCAGTTGTCATCATACAAAAGGTCAGCAAGTTTGAAATAGTTGCCTATTAGTATAAAAAAAAAAAGCAAGCATAATTCATCTTCAAGTTTGACAGCTTTTATTTTTTTTTTTTTAAATTTTTTTTTTCAACGTTTTTTATTTATTTTTGGGACAGAGAGAGACAGAGCATGAACGGGGGAGGGGCAGAGAGAGAGGGAGACACAGAATCGGAAACAGGCTCCAGGCTCCGAGCCATCAGCCCAGAGCCTGACGCGGGGCTCGAACTCACGGACCGCGAGATCGTGACCTGGCTGAAGTCGGACGCTTAACCGACTGCGCCACCCAGGCGCCCCCAAGTTTGACAGCTTTTAAAAGCATGTTGCCAAAAATCCTTTCATCGTGACTCCCCATCTCCTTACAGAATGTGAGGAGGATTCTATCGTACTTTAAGATCCTGTTTTTGTAACAGTTATCACACTGATGATATGTTATCTCACTCTGGGCACTCCTTGGCTTTGCTGCACAAACTCCCCAATAAAGAATATGGTAAAAGAATGTCATCAACAGTGCTGTATTTGTATTCTTACCCAGGAATCTTTATTCTAGTCAAAGCAGTAACTATTAGTGAGGACACTTACTTCTACGGTTTTTCCAAAGCATTGTTTTATTAAAGTAGTTTTCTGTTGAGAATGTATCTTCAGGGATACATTTTTTTAATGGTGTGCATGCATCCCAGCTGTATGGATAGCTCATAACTGAAACAGTCCAATAAATACCATAGGCTAAGACATGTTGAGTTTTTTTTAATCTGTGTTTTATCCAGATGCCCAACGCTTCATAATTTGTTCTAACACCTGGCAATGTTTTCTCTGCACCTTCCAACAGTGTATGCAGACAAGTGCCTATTCCTTTTGTGCTGTGTGGTTTCCTTGTTTTATTTTAGTCATTATGGCATGTGGCTCTTTGCCTCTGCTGGTAAGAAAACTGAAGAAAGAAAAAAAAATACCTCTAAACATTTATCATTACGTTTAGTGAATTTTGAGGGATTGAATTCAGGACCCAGGATTTCAAACCTTGCTTTTAAGAAGTGTAGTGGTTTGGGGACCTGTACCAAATGCCTAGTTTCTAAATATCTTGCTAATCCATATGGCTCAATCATCAGCCTACATTTCAACATGTCGTATGCACTCAGGGATGGGTGTATTATTACCAGCGAGGGGTGTATATAAATCCATATCCAATCCAGACTTCTTGATAATTTCAATGTTTTGTCATCTTGTCCAGTCTGGTGAGATCATTTGCATTTCATAACACGCTATGGAGAGCCCGCACTGCCAAGGGCCATCAGCCCTTACCAATGTTCTTGTTGCTTTAACTTGCCTGACAGCTTGTTGTCAGACTTCAGTTCTTATTCTATTACTTGCTAACTGTCTGACCTGGGAGGACAATCATCAGAGCACTTTCAACCCCTCTGTGCTCGGTCCACCTGCCACTGCTCATACAGTATGTCTCATGTGACCCTTGAGAACACTGGGATCAATCCACAAATATTAGGAAGGCTGATAGCTTATGTTAAAATGCATGTAAGGGGGCGCCTGGGTGGCGCAGTCGGTTAAGCGTCCGACTTCAGCCAGGTCACGATCTCGCGGTCCGTGAGTTCGAGCCCCGCGTCGGGCTCTGGGCTGATGGCTCGGAGCCTGGAGCCTGTTTCCGATTCTGTGTTTCCCTCTCTCTCTGCCCCTCCCCCGTTCATGCTCTGTCTCTCTCTGTCCCAAAACTAAGTAAAAAAAAAAAAAATGCATGTAAGTAGAAATTTTAATATTTTCATCCCCCATCCTAATGGATCATCCTACATACTTCACTTTGGGGATAATCCTCAAATGAAACGTATTGTGTCCCAGAGAACAATTGACCAGAGAACAACAGTTATCACTACCATCCGTTTCTCAAATATTCTTGTAAACCCATGTGCTTTCCCAAGGGAGAGAGAACGGTCTGAAGTTAAAGCTGGTCTCGAGACTCCTGCTTAATGGGAGACGACCATGGAGTGGCCCATGGGACAAGGATTGTTGTCTGTCTCGGGTAGTGGGCATGAACAGTGAGAACTACGGAGCCAGACAGAGAAGAAAATATATAAATAAATGTAGCGAATGCTGTAATAAAGGGGCACTTGTGGACCCATGGGAAACGAAATAAGGAGAAATTCAGGAGGACTTCATACTAGAAGTGGTGGGACCTTTGAGCAAGCTTTGAAAGAAGGGTGAAATTTCAGTGGGAGGGAGGAAGCAGTAGGAACAGAGTTTCAGGATAAATGGCGAAATGTTTGGGGAACATGAAGATATCCAGAGCTGATCAGAAGGAACGGGAAGTGAAACTGATTTCTCTTAAGGACTTAGAATGTACTTTCCTACATTAACATTGTACAGTGTTGTCTTGAAAGAGAGTGGGAGTTTTTATTATCATTATTATTTCCTTGGTAAGAAATGATGTCTCCTAGTGTTTCCTCCATAGGGCTCCAGTCTGGAAATGGTGAAAAAACTTGGAAATGCCATGTTAAGGAGTTGGACTTCATCCAAGATGCATTTGACAATAGCTTATAGGTGGTAGGGAATGATTGTTTTTAAGCGTAGGTGAGGCATGATTAGATACCTTCCACGGCATTCCTGAGGAGATGCTCAAATAGAGTCCAAGTTCCACTAACATCAGAATCACCTGGAAAATGCAAATTACTGGGCCCCACTGTAGATCTTCATAATCAGAATTTCTAGAGCTGCATCCAGACAGCTATTTGCATTTCAACAGACTCTACGGCCAAATTTTTTTCCTGTATTATCATCCCACTGCCTCACCCACACCCCAAATAATTCAGGCACATATGAAAAATTAAGATCAAGTGCATTATTGGTTTTATTACTGTGTGACTGGTTTAGGAGATAGAATGTATCAGCAAGTTATTGTGTTTCTAACTTAGCGTTCCTGATAGTTACCTAAACTATTCTTAGGTTTGTACTTGAGATTCTATGTTCACTCCTTGTCCAGCTTTAAGCCTATTGTGATTAAAACAGTGTAGTTCTTCCCCCACTCCCAAACTTCTATCCTGCTCCTTTACCTCATTCCCAAGTTTCACATACATCATATGGTCAAGGCCAGGTGCTTCACCTTTTAACATTTTGATCTTCACAACATCATCATGAAGAAGGTTTTATTCTTTCTTTTTTTAAAGTTTATTTATTTTAAGAGAGAGCAAGAAAGAGCATGAGAGGGGCAGAGAGAGAAGGAAAGAGAGAGAATCCCAAGCAGGCTCCGCACTGTCAGCACAGAGGCTGATGCAGGGCTCGAACTCACAAACCGTGAGATCATGACCTGAACCAAAACCAAGAGTCAGACACTTAACCAACTGAGCCACCCTGGCACCCCTATTATTCTTAGTTTTTAAATGAGATTGGAAGCTGGGCTGTAGAAGATGGGAAAGCTTATCCAAGATTATGGCATTAGCAAGTAGCAGAACTAGATTTTTAAATCTAACTTCAAAACCTGTGTTCTTGAAATTAAAAAGACCAACAATCACAAGCATTGGCAAGGATGCCGAAGAACCGGAACCCCCATACACTGCTGATGGGTATGCAGACAGCACAGTCACCCTGGATAACAGTCCGACAGTTTCTCCTAAGGTTAAATGTAGCCTTATCATAGGACACAGTAATATATTCCTGCACTTGTCCCCCTAAAACAAAACCTACATCTACACATAGAGTTGTACATAATGCTGATCATGGTTTTGCTTATAATAGCCCAACACTGGAAGCTACCAAACTGTCCAACGAGATGAATGGGATAAAAATTGCAGTATATCTGTACAACAGAATACTGCTTGGCAATGAAACGGAATGTTCTGAGCCTCACAACAATGCGGATGGATCTCGAAAACGTTAAAGAAGCCAAATATCAAAGAGTATGTACTCTGGTTGCATTATATGAAATTCTAGGAAAGGTAAGAACACATCTATAGTGATAGCAGGTTCCCTGGGCTTGGGCAGGGGTATTAAGTACAAAAGAGCATGAGGGAGAGAATTTGGGGGTGATGAGACTGTTTTATATCTTGATTGTGGTGGACTGACATTTGTCAAAACTCATGAAATTGTATGCTGAAAATGGGTTCGTTGTAACACATGCGTTATACTCAATAGATTAAAAAAAAACAAGAACAAACCAAGTTGTGCTCTTTCCCTAAACCACATGGCCTCCATTTTTCTAACTCTACCCTAAATTGCACACCCCACCCCCAGGCTGAGTGGCTGGTGTGATGTGTTGTGGCTTCTGCAATAGGGGCCTGGGAGCCTGCACAGCACAGCTGCCCCTGTGATCTCACACCAAAACCACACTTGGTCACGCCCAAGCTTATTCCTTTATTGGGCTCTCAATGTAGTTTAGCCTGAGCCTTCACCCATCAGGACCTGCCTTTGTGTTCCTGGTTATCTGTGCCCAGGAACTGAAAGGCGGAGTCCCCAGAAACTTCCTCACACTGGACTGGCAGGGCAGCCCCTCAGAGAGATGTGCTACCTTGTCCCTACCTTGCTGCTCCCCAGCCTCCTGCCAAGAAACGTTTCAGTGGGACCCCAAACCAAAAACAATGACAAAGCTGTTGCCTATGCTAGTCTCCTTCTGCGTACCTCCCAGCCTGGGAAGGGGCCTCTGGAAGGCAGGAGCAGGGTGTATGCTCCATTCTCTAAAACCCAACACTTTCTCAGCCATCCAGAGGCAACTTCAGGAAGCACTTTCTTGACTCCTCCAACTTCTCTGTCACAGGACCACTGTTCCCTTTCCAGCCTCTGAATTTGCTGGTTTCCTTGACTTCCGATGAATAGCTTAATTATAATGCATATGATATTGTCTTATTCACTAATTGCTTTGTGTGTCTTCCCTAAGGTCTCTGAGAGGACAGTTGTTTTACTGCTATACTTACAAGGCAATGATGCTATATTGATGGACTGATTGACCCCACCTTTACCTCTAGAAAAATACCCCAAATGCCTATGTTTGTCCCCTCTAAAATGTTATAGCCATACCACAGAAATGCAAAGGATTAGGAGAGACTACTATGAAGAATTACAGGTTTTCTCTGCTATCCAAAAGCAGAGTTCCTATGAAAGCTTTCATAAGCCAAAGTGGCATAAAGCAAAGAAACAATTAGCAATAATTTATATGGAAAAAAAATTGAGCATTCCCAGACCCCAAAAATAACATTCCTCAGGCTTTTCTAATACCTTAGAATGTATCTTGCTTATAGATGCACAAAATAAGTCAAGATAAAACACAGATGCTCACAAACACAGCTTAAAGCTATGGCAGCTTAATACTGTGATGCTGAGTATAGTTCCTGGGGAAGGAGCTTTGCAGTGCTACTCTCACTCTCTCACTGCTTGAGTGCATGCGGTCTCTAGGATATATATATATATATATATATATATATATATATATATATATATAGATAATGGTTTGCTATAAAACAAACACCTAATGCTATTTTTGTCTATCACCTTTTTTTGTAAAAGTGAAAATGCTCTTCAGATTTCTGTTGGTTAACAGAGAGAAGAATATAGCTGAAGACATCATGCTTCCTGGCTTCAAACTATGTTACAAAGCTATGGTAATCAAAACAGTGTGGTATTGGCTTAAAGACAGATACATGAAGAAATGGAACAGAATAGAGAGCTCAAAAAGGTACTAATGTAGGTCTTTTGTGAAAGTGAAGTGGCATAACGCAAAGTTTCAAAAAGCAGGGGGACACCTGCATATGCCAACAAATCGGACAATCTAGGAAAAATGGATAAATTTCTAGAAACACACCAACCTACCAAGAGTGAATCATGAAGAAATAGAAAATCTGAACGGACCAATTACTAGTAAGGGGATTGAATCGGTAATCAAAAACCTCCCAACAAAGAACAGTCCAAGACTAGATGGCTTCACTGGTGAATTCTACCAAATATTTAAAGAATTAATACCAATCCTTTTTCAAATGCTTTCAAGAAATGGAAGGGGAGGGGATACCTCCAAACTCATTTTACAAAGCCAGCATCACTCTGATACCAAAGCCAGATAAGCACAATACAAAACAAAAAGTACAGGCCAATGTCTCTGGTGAATGTAGATGCAAAAATCCTTAACCAAGTGTTAGCAAACCAAATTCAACAGTACATTAAAAGAATCACACACCATGATCAAGCGAGATTCGTTCCAGAAATGCAAGGATGGTTCAACACCTGCAAACCAGTCAATGACCATGTTAACAATAGGATAAAAATTCATCATCTTTTCAGGATAAAAACTCTCAAACTGGGTATAAGAAATCATACCTTAAAATTAAGGGCCATATATGATAAGCCCACAGGCAACATCATACTCAACCATGAAAAGTTAAAATCTTTTCCTCCAAGGTTAGGAATGAGACAATGATCTTCATTCTCACCACTTTTATTCAAAGTCAAAGTCCTAGACAGTAATTAGGCAAGAAAAAGATATAAAAGTCATCCAAATCAGAAAGGAAGAAGTAAAATGGTCTCTATTTGTAGATGATAGGATACTATATATAGAAAATCCTAAAGACTCCACCAAAAAAAAAAAAACAAAAAACAAAAAAACAAAACACTCCACACTTAGAGTTTCAGGCTAAGAAAAAAAATCAGTATACAAAAATCAGTTGTGTTTCTACATGCCAACAACAAACTAGCAGAAAGAGAAATTAAGAAAATCCCATTTACAATAGAATTAAAAGGAATAAAATACTTAGGAATAAATTTAACCAAGGAAGTGGAAAATCTATACACTGACAACTATGTATCATTGATGAAATTAAAAATGACACAAATAAAAGGAAAGATGTTCTGTGCTCACAGATTGAAAAAAATACTGTTAAAGTGTTCATACTATGCAAAATGATCTACAGATTTAAAGTAGTGTTTTTCAAAATTCCAGTTGTATTTTTCACAGAAGTAGGAAAAACAATCCTAAAGTTTGCATGGAACCACAAAAGACACTGAATAGCTAAAGCAATCTTGACAAAGAAGAATATAGCTGAAGACATCATGCTTCCTGGCTTCAAACTATGTTACAAAGCTATGGTAATCAAAACAGTGTGGTATTGGCTTAAAGACAGATACATGAAGAAATGGAACAGAATAGAGAGCTCAAAAATAAATCCATGTATCTATAGTTTATAAGAACAAAGAATATACAAAGTGGAAAGAATCTCTCTTTAATAAATGATTTTGGGAATATGGGACAGTCACGCAGAAAAAAAAAAATGAACCTAGACCCCCATGACATGCCATAACACAAAAACTAATTCAAAATGGATTAAAGACTTGAAAACCCAAAACCATAATACATGTAGGAGAAAACAGAGCAGGTAAACTCCTTGACATTGGCCTTGGCAAGGAGTTTTTGGATTTGACACCAAAAGCAAAGTCAACAAAAGCAAAAACATCAATCTAGAAAGCATCTACATGCAGAGGAAACCATCAACAAAAGGCAACCTATGGAATAGGAGAAAATATTTGCAAACCACATATCCAGTAAAGGGTTAATATCCAAAATATATACGGAACCTCCAAAACTCAAGAGCAAAACCCCCAAATGACCCAATATAAAAACGAGCAAAGAACCCAAATAGACATTCTTCCTAAGACATACAAATGGCCAACAGGTACAGGAAAAGGTAGTCAACATCACTAATCATCGAAGACATGCAAATCAAAACCACAATGAGCTATCACTTCCTACCTGTTAAAATGGCTCTGACCAAAAAAGACAAGAGCTAATGAATGCTGGTCAGAATGTGGAGAAAAGAGACCCCTTGCACACGTTGGTAGGAGTGTAAACTGGTACAGTCACTATGAAAGACAATACGGAGATTCCCCAAGAAATTAAAAATAGAACCACCGTATGACCCAGTAATCCCATTTCTGGGTATATTTCCAAAGGAAACAAAACCATCATCTCAAAGAGAGATCTACACCTCCCACGTTCAGTGCAGTATTATTTCCGTATCTTGGCTACTGTGAATAACTTAAGTGTTTATTGACAGATTAATGGGTCAGGAAAATGGGATACACGCATATATGCACACATAATTGAATATTATTCAGCCCTAAAAAAGGAAATCCTGTCATTTACAAAAATATGGATGGATCTAGATGGCATTATGCTAAGTGAAATCAAAGAAAATCATGGTATTACTTACATGTAGAATCTAGAAGAAAAAGTGTTTTTTTAAAGGTCAAACGCACAAAGTATAAAAGTGATTGCCTGGAGGTGGAGGAAACAGAAGTTGGTAAAAGGGTAAAAATTTTCAGCTAGAAGATGAATAAGGTCTGGGGATTTAATGCATAACATAGTGACTATAGTTGATAACACTGTACTGTGAAACTGAAATTTGCAAAGAGACTAGAACTTAGGTGTTCTTAATAATAAAGTATGTGAGGTGATGGATGTGTTAATTAACTCCATGGGGGGAATCCTTTCACAATGTATACATAAAGCAAACCATCCCATTGTGCACCCTAAATACTTTACAATTTTGTCAGTTATATCCCAATAAATCTGAAAAATAAAATGCTGTAACTATAAATCAACCGACTATTCCCACAGACAGCTTCTCATTTAGTTTTCTATAGATCAAGTAGTTTATGTGTGTTTTGGGTCTGCAAAATCTCAAAGAGGAGAAATGCGAAATAACTCACCAGGGAGCCTAACATAGGATTTCCCTTGTTTATTTCCTGGAACAATCCAGAATCTTACTGACACAAGCTAAATGTAGTTTTTTGTTCTTTTTGCCCTTTGTCAACTGAGGATATATTTCTAAGTCCTTTTAGCCAGCAGGGACTTAAAAACTGCATGGTGGATCAGAGACTGTCTCAGTTTCAACCCTGACAATGAATTTGAGTCTTTGTGTAATTCACATGCAAGGGGGTAGAGACGGAGAGAAGAGTGAAGATCAGAGCACAAAAGTCCAGGTGATACCAAACTTACAGGGCATTGAGTTACCTGCAGAGGGACGCAGTAAGCCCAGGTTTACACTGTGAGTATGAACACTCTCCCAAAGAGAGGCGGGAGCCAGCAAGACAAGCAAGGTTAAGCAGGATAGCCCAGATCAAGAAGAGAAGGGTAGCTTATTGGCTGTGTAATCCGGAACAATCCTATATAATCCTTTAACCTTCTTGAGCCTCATTTTCTCAGCTGTAAAATAGAGATTTAAAAAACCCAGTTTTATACCCTAACTCTTGACATGTACTACTATGGAGATGTTTTAACCTTTTCCAGAGTTTCATGTAAGTGGAGTCATAGAGTAGGTGTTCTTTGAGGTCTGGTTTCTTTAACTTTTTTTTTTTTTGATCCATCTGTGTTGTGAATCTTTTTCATGGTGTTCTTTTCATTGCTAAGGAGAGTTTCATTATATGGATAGAACATGATTTATTCCATTCACCTATTGTTGAGCATTTCAGTAGTTTCCACTTTGAGACCATTGTAAACAAAACTGCTATCAACACTGTGTATAAGTCTTTGTGTATAGGTTTCCTTTTTATTGGGTAAATACCTAGGAATGAGATTGCTAGGTCATATAATAAGGGTACATTTAACTTTAGGAGAAACTACCAAGCTTCTTTCCAAACTGATGGTACCATTTTGTATGCCTATCAGCCACGTATGAATGAGGGTTCCATTTTTTCCACACCCTCACCAACACTTGTTATTGTTAGTCTTCTCAATCTGAAGAGCACAGGTTTCAAAGTCAGACCTCAAATTCTAGTCCTGCCACTTGCTAACCCCATAACTTTGGATAAATCATCTGATCTTATGGAGTCTAGTTTCCCCATTTAAAAAACGAGAATATTCCTACAACGGAGTTTTATGTGGAAGGCAGAGATGTGTTCAATTATTTAGCATGCCTAATTACACCCACTCCATATTTATTCATTCTCGATTCTGCAGACCAATATGTCTGAAGTTCTAATTTAAGGGTCCTATTAAGATGTCTTTTTATATAAATTACCTGAGATTAGGTGCAGCCTGATGCCCATGGACTCACCACAGTGGTGCCCAAGATCAGGAAGAACCATTAGTTCTGCCTGGGTACCTACTCCCAGGTAGAGAAGGGAGGAGCCTACCCTCCACTACCCTCCTAATGTCTACAAGCACCTAGAGCTTTCTCTCCAGCACTGGATAATGGCGAAGTTATGGGACTTAGAGTCATTAGCCAATTTTTGAAAACTTCTGAGTCTTTTCTTATGTAAAAGGATACTCTCTCCATAGGATGATTGTTGAAGATCAATATGCCATGTAATGAGAGTTTTACTTCCATGGAGAGGTTAAAAAAAGAGAGCATGTATATTCCGATAAGGACCTTCTAAAAACTAATCAAATGGCAAATACAAGTCCCTGTTCGCAACTTCCCTAGCCACATTAGAGGTGATGAGCTTCTGTGGTAATAGGGAGTTGAGAAAGTTCACTACAGAAGGGGCCAACATCGCAGTATCCCTATGTAGTGCAGAAGAGAGGGAAGCAGGACATCAGAGGTCAAGTCAGAAAGGCAGACAAAACATTGAGCCCTGGCAATCCCAATTCAGTAGATCTGAGGTAAGCTCCAAGAATCTCCAAGTACCCAGGCTTCCCAAGCTGACTGATACACAGGTGTAGGAACTATAGACCAGCAGGTTCTCAAAGTGTGGCCATCTGACCAACAACATCAGCATCACATGTGAACTAAATAGAAATGCCAGTTCTTGGAGAGCGTTATGCTAAGTGAATTAAGTCATACAGAGAAAGACAGATACCATATGTTTTCACTCTTATGTGGGTCCTGAGAAACTTAACAGAAGACCATGGGGGAGGGGGAAGGAAAAAAAAAAAAGGTTAGAAAGGGAGGGAGCCAAAACATAGGAGACTCTTAAAAACTGAGAACTGAGGGTTGATGGGGGGTAGGAGGGACGGAAGGGTGGGTGAGGAGTATTGAGGAGGGTGCCTGTTGGGATGAGCACTGGGTGTTGTATGGAAACCAATTTGACAATAAGTTTCATATTAAAAAAACAAATGCTAGTTCTCAGGCTCCATCTCAGACCTATTCAATCAGAAATTCTGGAGGTGGGACCTAGCAATTGGTGTTTCTAAAAGCTGTTCAGTTAATTCCGATGAATGTCCAAGTTGGAGAACCACTATAGCAGGCCAGTGACCATTAAGGACCTTCCCAATACCGAAGGGCTGACGCCAGTGGGAGAAACAGGAAGGAACAGATTCCAGAGAGAAAATCAGAGAGCACTGCCAGGTCCAGGCCAGATGGCCATGGTCACACATGGGATGAAGACTGATCCAAAAGGGACAGTAGCGTCTGGCTGCCCCTACTCCACTCTTTCCCTCTGGTTCCTGCTCATTTGGGTGAATAAGGTGGGCAGCTTCTATCCTGGTGGTCAGAAACAGGTTGAGCTCCCTGGGCTTTGTTGAGGTTTTATTTTGAATTTCAGTATAGTTTAGCACATTGGTCGGAACTGGCTGCCAAACCCAGTGTACAAGACACCAAACACAAGTCTGAAATGTATTAGGGGGCTACTGGGTGGCTCAGTCAGTTGACCATTTCAGCTCAGGTCATGAGCTTATGGTCGTGGGATCAAGCCCCAAGTTGGGCTCTATGCTAGACATGGAGCCTGCTTAAGATTCTCTCTCCCTTTCCCTCTGCCCCTCTTCCCTGCTCATGCACACTCTCTCTAAAAAAATAAAATGTATTAGACTGTGCTAACCAAGCTTTAAAAAGGCATAGGAAAAAAAAAAAAAAAAAAAAAGGACCAGAAGAAAACATGCCAAGTTAGAGAGGAAAGGGTGGGAAAATTTTAAAATCACAATGCTGTTTTGTCTGGACTCCTAATCCTAACCTCTCCTTCCAGCACACTTATGAGGAGGGAGTTGGGTGAGGGTCCCAGTGTGGGAAGCAGGAAGTGTTGCAAGTATGGCCACTGGCCCAACTAAAGGGGGACAGGACAGAGTTTTCCAAACTGTGTCCCAGGAGATGTAACAGGTGTATCAAGGCCAAAAAATAAATAAATAAAAGGAAGGGGCGGTGGTCAAAAATGTCTGGAAAAATTGCTTTCAACAGCTCTCACCTGGAAATTCACATTGCATATTTGTATGCAATTAGCTCACATTGCACATTTGTTAAAGGTGCTGAGAACTCGTGTAGTAAGGGAACCTGTTTAACTTCACTTGATACGGTATTTCCCATCTTTATTGGGCACAGACCCTTCCTTCTTGGAGGGGTCTCTTCACACGGAAGAGTGTTCTGCAGAATGTCAGCTTGGAAAACAGAGCGCTAGGAGAATTGTCTGATGGGACTTCCTTGCTGTTCACCTCCTGGTTCTTCCACTGCAGTCCACCAGCCTGCTTGCCTTTCCCCTATGGATCCAGACCAACCTAAACACTTAATTAAACCTAGTTGCATCTTGAACAGGAAGTCTAAAAACAGCCTCTGCTTTATGCAACCCTAGTAAGTGTCAGGCTCTATTCTTGGTCTCTTGCCTAGGCACATTTATTTTTCATCCAGACTCTGTTGCCAGACATTTGTCCTTGACATTCTTCCTCCAGAGTTCTGGATCGGGGCTCTTAAAACCCAGACACTAGCCTGACCTGCCTTCTGCCCCGGGCTCTTCCAGACTGGAGCCCAGCCTGCTGAGTGGCACACCCTTGCCTATTGGTCCCCACATCAGCTATCTCTGGGCGTGACCTCGGGTGTCCTGGTTCCCGGTACCCATGCCCTTTCCTCTAGAAGCATTCCTGCTCCTCCCCTGGGTGTTCCATGTTCTGTTCCCACTCAGATGCCAACTCAGCAATCAGAGCACTTGCTTAGTAATTTTCAGATGTTTTTCTCAAGAGTGGGGTGTTTTGGTAATAGGGAATGATCTGCTATTAATAGATCTGCCAGGGCTCAGACTGCGTGTCCCATCTGAACCCTCTGCTGGATGGTGACAGTGTATCCAAGTCAGGTAACCATGGCATGTGCAGGTGACCAAAAGAGCACCAGAATTGGGAGTAATTTGCATTCAGGACCTACATCTGGGACCTTACACAAGTCCTTGACCTCTTTGAGCCTCTGCTTTCCCATCTATAAAATGAGAATAATACCTGTCCTGCCTACCTTAAAAGGAGGCATGAAGAGGATTGAGATGAAATAAAGTACCACAGGCTCTTTGAAAATGTACATTGCCTTAACAATGCAACGCGTTTATCATCAGTATTTTATGACTTAGCGTCTTTCTTCCCACATCAGAGACTCAGGACAGGGGTGGGGTAAGGGTTTGTTTTTTTTTTTTTTTTCTCTTCTTCTTTTTAAAGATATAAATAGCTTTCAAAGGTTGACTCTACAAACTTAAATTATAAAGGGATAGGGACATTGCTGACCACTTCCCCCAGCCACCCCACTGAATTAAGAGTTTAAGTGAAGGGACCCACTCAGCCTGTTGCTTTGGCACAGAAGCACAGCCATAAACCCAATGGGGTGGCCGCTGGACCCAGGGAGATCTGAAGCACCTCTATGGCTGAATTAGCACCGTGCCCAGGGTAGGATGAATCTTCACTTCTCCACAGACCAGGATCTCCCCACCAGAGTAAAAGCCACGGGCCTATTGATGTAACGGAAATCGAAGAGGGATGTGGGACCCATTGGAGGAGACACGGTAACAGTGGGTGACAACAACTGCTCTGGAATCAGAGGACATGGAGTCCCAGCCTTGCCCCTTACTAGGGGGCCTCAGACATAAAACTATTTCTCTAGCCCTTATACTTCTAACTGGAGAGAATGATGCCTGCTCCATGGGTTGACAGGGCAGCAGGTAAAAGCCACCAGTGCACAGTGGGAAGGCAAGCTAGAGGTGGGGTCATGGCGCTGACGGGGCAGCAGTGGTAGTAAAATGGTGGTGGAGACAGAGGGGATGGTAGTTGCGAATCCAGCTCAACTGGATTCTGGAAAGGAATAATGGGGTCTGTCCAAAATCACCAGAAGCCACATCCAAGATGGAAAGAGAACCATGTACCTCCAAGGATCCAGACCACAGCAAAGACGCCTAACAAAATGGCCCCTGGTGCCCATGGGATCTCAGTGACCACCTTTCTAGAGTCCAGGAAGGCTTTGGTCACCAGGGGCACTCAGTGGAGGCACAGACCTCTCAGCTATGGGGAGGACCCAGGGTGCCAGCAGGGGGAGGAGCAGAAATGCCTGCTTTCTCTTTCTGGGTGGTCCTGGGTCACTGGACCACAGAGCTCAGTGGGCTGCAGACAAGGCTGGCAACTCGATCCTTTTTGAGTCTCAACCTATAATCTTCCGCTTTCTGGTGAAGCAGGCTTTAGCCATTGTAACAACCATCCAGTGAGGTCCATGTGGGAGCCATTACTTCTGACCTCAGGAATGCTAGGTCAGATCAGGAGAGGATGACTGGCCAGCTCTTAGGAAAAATGAAGAGCTCTGTTGCTCCAAGTGTGGCCCTAGGACCAGCAGCATCTGGGGGCTGGTTAGAAATGCAGACTCCCAGGCCCATCCTTACCCCATACCTACTGAGTCACAGTCGCCATTTGAACATATTTGGGGGTATCAGCAGGGCTGGAGGCTTCCTTCTGGAGGCTCCACAGGATAAAATCCCTTTCCTTGCTTTTTCCAATCTTAAAGGCCACCTAAATTCCTTGGCTCGAGACTCCTTGCTCTACCTTCAAAGACAGCAGCAGAACAATCAAGAAAATTTAAGAGTGCTAATAGAGGGAGGTTCATCTGGACTTACAGTCTTTCAGTCTCTGGTGTTGTCTTTCCCAGTATTAAATATTTATTCCTGTTCATTCAGTAGATATTCTGTAGGCACCTACCTCGTGCCAGGCATTGTGGACTCAGGAGACAATCTGGCACAGTCTAGGTCTTAAAGAGCTTTGGAACAATGTATGTTCCAAAGAAATGGAAGCCAAGGCCATGGTCATAGCCAGTCTTCTGGGGCAGATGCTTCCCTGGCTGCATTCAGAGAGATGACCAGCGCTCCCTTCCCTTGTAGATACCTCTCCCCTTGCTTTTGATGGTGGAGTCCAATGTAGGTGCTGGAAACAGTACCTTGCATACTATAGGGATATACTGTACACACACAGAACTGAATTGCTCAGCTGTGGCTAACTGCCTCGCCTTCCTCTCCTCCCTTCTTTCTCTACAATCATCTTACCCTGAAGAGGTCTCCTTTATTCTTTCCTACCCTTTTTTCCCCCTAGGTCTTCCAAAAATCTCCATGTGCATTTTCCCAGTCTATGTAGCAAAAAGAACTGGGGATTCAACAGCTCTCAACAGTTTGTTTTAAGCTGGAATGACAAACATACATCATCTACCCCTGACGCACAGCACTTAGAAACGTCTATAGCTTTGTAATGCGATTCTTTCTTTTGAAGACTCTTTGGCTCAAATGCATAGTTGGGGCAAGGCAATCACCCGCCCACAGGCGCCAGGACGCTGGGACGCCTCCAGCAGCCCCGCTCCCAAAAGATTAAATGCAGCTGTAATGCTCTGACGTGCCAGGCAGCCCAGCAGCTGGAGGAGGTTTTGAAGGTCCAAGGGACCTCCCCTTTCCTGCTATTAGCAGCAAACACAGCTCAAACTCCAGGGGGGACAGAAGGAGCAAGAATCAAGCAGGGCTATTTGAAGCAGTATAATCCAAACTCACATCCAGGCTAGGAGGCAGGGATTTGAGAAATGCATTCTTAAAGAGAATAAACCATTGGGTTGTTCCAACGTGGTGGCGCACAACAGATGGCCTGTCCGAGAGCCTGAGCCCACACCCCACCCTGGTTCTCCCCAGCCTGCAACCAGAGCGAGGCTCCTTGTCCACGATCAGTGGGTCAGTGTTGTGGACGAGGCTGCGACTCCAACCTCCCCTGTGATCGTGATGGATATTATGTGACACCCTCCCGAGAGCACTGAACCTGATCTCTAGGATGGAATGTCTGGCATAGATTCCGTCTTACTAAAAGGAAAAGAAAGAAAACTGCCTCTGGCTTTCCAAGTAAAAAATAGACAAACTCCCTCTCCCCAAGTCCTTTGTTTACAACAAAGCGGACATAGATGAGCTCGTGTGTGTTTACTTAAGGCACTTGGGTTTTCAAAATACAGAGGAGCTTGAGGACTCTGGGTGCGCGCCAGCTGGGAGTGGGGAGCAGGGAGGAGAAAGGGAGGGAGTCGGCGTTGCTTCAGAAGCTCCGTGAAAAGGTAGATTCCCCACCTCCTTCATCCTCACGACTGCAACGATATTTATGAGGAAGGCATCGCGGGTCCCATTTTCAAGATGGGAAACCCGAGCTCCGCAAGATGAGAAGCAACTCCCTTGGAACACCCACATTCAAACAGCGGAACCAGGATTCAGAGCCTACTTGGCCGGACTCCGAATGCTTCCCTCTACAACCCGCTGTGTGCAGAAAGCCAACAAATAAATACTCCAGAAACCTCCCCGAGGGAGAGCAAAGATGGAAACAGACAGGTGGAAGGTAGACTTGTAATTAAAGCTTGGAAAATCCATGACGTCCTCAGGAAACTGATAACTCACACCACACTTCCAGGCGGTCCCGCCTCCTGAAAGCCCTGACACCTCTCGCCGTCTGGGGCCGCTCCTGGCAGGTGCGCACCTCTCCTCCACCGGCCACGGAGCGGTCCTTCCAGCTACATCTGCTGCGACAGAAACCCACAAATCCTCCAGCCTCCTTCAAGCCACCCAGCCACCACCCTGGCTCTTACGTGGCTTTCATTTCTAGGCCTGGAGCCCCTACCTGGCTGTCCTAGATGTGAAGCCTTGCCCTCACCCAGCTCCAAACCTGATGGACTGCCAGGTGGCCACCCACCTACCTTTGCTTCTCACCAACACAGAGATTCCCCTTTGTGTGTCCCACACTTGGACCCTGATGAACCTTCATCATTTATCTGCCGAATGTAGTTGCTAAGGTGGACCCAGCAAGTTTTCGGCCACCTCCCTCAGAATCCAGTTCCACAAGTGGGTCGCTCTCCTCCCCTCGGTGCCCACCTCTGCCACAAGGTCTTGGTATGCTGCCCGGTTCAGCTCACCAGAGCCAGAACCATTCGCAGGCGGAGCAGACACCGTTAGCGGGATGGCCGTGAGGACTAAGGCATGACTTAGCACGGACGTGTAAAACGTGTAGCACGGAGCTTTCGCCGCCCGACGGTAAACACGGTTATGGGATTTAATCACAGCACTGGAGCAATTAATGGTTTTTCACCAATAACTTTTAATGAAATGACTTATTGATTTTACCATGACACATCTAACTGGGGCACCCCAGTCCCTGAACACGTGTCATATTGACGTCCTACTCCTCATCACTGGAATAACCAAGCCCTGAGTGGCAGAGATGCAAAACTAAAGCCCGAAAGCCCAGTCAAGCAGACCGTGCCAAGGGAGGTGATGCCCCACTTGGCCACCGCGGGGAGCAGGGGAAAGAGGGGTAATGAGAAGTAATAAGAGGTGCCAGACATTCTGTGAAATATGGAGAACTCAAGCTGCTCACTGACGGGGTTCGCTCAGGCAAGGCAGCGGCCAAGGACACTACCGGGTAACAGGGCAGGAAACAGGAACACTGACAGCCGGGCAGCCCAGAACCTCTGGCCTACGTTCAAGAGCACAAGTGCGAGCTTGTGCATCCGCTCTGGCCCGGCCTGCACATTAGGTGTTGGCATGCCTAACCAGGCCCGGCCGTCCCAACTGGCTGGTCTCCCCTCCTCCCCGGTGGAGCCCCACCAGTTCCTTTACCTGTTGCCCCTTGATGGCCATGGCCCCTTCTTTGGGATAGGCCTTCTCCTCCCAGGAATCAGCGTGAAGCGGAAGAACACCCCGGGGCCTCTTCAAAGCCGACACCGCAGACAAGCCAGGACAAGCCTCACCAGCCTCCCCCACGACTCTCCCCACAACCCACAGAGACCGCCATTGCTAGCTTACTGGCCTTTTCACCTCTCACCTGAGCCGCCTTTCACAGAATCACCTGGAGAGCTTGTTAACTCACAGATGGCTGGGATCCAGTTTAATTTAATTAGTGAGCCTGGAAGGAGTGTGAGAATTTGCCTTTCTAGAGAGTTCCCAAGCGATGCTGATGCTGTTGGCCCCAGGACCACCTGTGGAGAACAAGTGTGCCAGAGAATGCCCGAGTGGTCAGAATCAGTGCAAGGCACGGCCAGCTTTCAACCATCCTACAAAACCTGCCTGTCCTGACCCCAAGATGCAACTAAACAGGAAATCACATAAACAGCCCTGCACTCCTGTCCAATACAAGACAGTGTTCACCCCAAGCAGAGATCTGGCTGCAATATTGTCTTTGAGGTCCTGTTTTGGGGCAATCAACAATCAGATGAGATCTTTATGGCACTCTAAGAACACACCATGTGAGCCGTGCCCCAAGACCAACTTCCCCAAGACCAACTTCTGTCTCTTTATTTTTATTTTTTTGTCTTTGGATTGATTTCATTTATGTTATTTTAAACCCCACTGTAGCTAACATGCAGTGTTCTATTAGTTTCAGGTGTACAATATAGTGATTCAACAGTTCCACACATCCCAGTGCTCATCACAACAAGCACACTCCTTAATCCCCATCACCCACTTCACCCATCCCCCTACCCACGTCCCTTCTGGGAGGTTTGTTCTCTAAGAGTCTGTTTCTTGGTTTCCCTCTCTCTCTCTCTCTCTCACTCTCTCTTTCGTTTGCTTGTTTTTGTTTGTTTCTTTCTTTCTTAAATTCTACATATAAGTGGAATTATTCTCACCAGCTTACTTCACTTAGCATTACACCCTTTGCTCCATCCATGTCATTGAAAATGAAAGGATCTCATATATGAAAAACCCTCAGCTAACATTATCCTCGATGAGGAAAAGCTGCGAGCTTTTCCCCTAAGTTCAGGAACAAAACAGGAACGTCCACTCTTACCACTTTTATTCAACATAGTACTGGAAGTCCTAGCCACAGCAATCAGACAACAAAAAGGAAAAAAAATGCATCCAAATTTGTAAGGAAGAAGTAAAACTTTCACTGTGTACAGATAACATGACACTATATACAGAAAATCTGAAAGACTCCACCAGAAAACTACTAGAACTGATCAATGAATTCAGTAAAGTCACAGGATAGAAAATCAATGTGCAGAAATCTGTTGCACTTCTATACCCTAATAATGAAGTAGCAGGAAGAGAAATTAAGAAAACAGTCCCATTTGGGGGCGCCTGGGTGGCTCAGTCAGTTAAGCAGCCAACTTCAGCTCAGGTCATGATCTTGCGGTTTGTGAGTTCGGGTCCCGCATGGGGCTCGTGCTGACAGCTCGGAGCCTGGAGCCTGGAGCCTGCTTTGGATTGTTGTCTCCCTCTCTCGGCCCCTGCCCTGGTCATCTGCGTTCTCTCTCTCTCTCTCTCTCTCTCTCTCTCTCTCTCTGTGTCTCAAAAATAAATAAACATTAAAAAAATTTTTAATAAAAAATTATTAAAATTATTAAAAAATGTTTTTAAAAAGAAAACAATCCCATTTGCAATTGCACCAAATAATACATAGGAATAAACCTAACCAAGGAAGTGAAAGGCCTGTACTCTGAAAACTATAAAACATGGTTGCAAGACAGACTTCTTACTGAAGTCCTGACAGCCATGGTTTCCAGGTTCTTAGCCTCCCTTGTATTTACAAGGCTGCAAGTGACAGGGGCAAGGCAGCCTGAGGGGGCAGCCCCAACCCCAGGAAGGCATTCTCCGGAGTTCCTCTTTGGGCCCCCTCCAGAGCTGCCCCTTCTGGCTGAAGTGCCCGTCAGTATTTCCTTCATTTACAAACCATGGAGTTTCGTGCACCGGAGATAGTGTGATTCTGCAGCCTTCGCACATCTGGGGAAGAGAACACGGGGCTTGAAGTGAAGGAAAACAAGTCCCTAACTGGGCATGTGACCTCAAACAGTGTCTCAGCATCACCGAATCTGTTGCTTCTTCTGTTAAGGGGAAAAACAAAGCTGTCCTAATTCATAAGGTTACCACAAATGGCATGATGATGTATTGTGACATTATTTATTTTATGACATTGTTCATTAGCATTTGCTGTTACTTTTTCTAGGACGGGATTATTCACCCACAAGTAGCCCTCCCCTTACTCTAGGACACTTTCCTGAGCCCCTCTTTCCTCCTTTATTTTTTTCCACTGGCAGCTATATTCATTAAACACCTGTTGAGCCCCTTTACCTTGGCAAACACTGCACCAAATACCATAGTCCAAAAATGAAGCAGACAAGATACTCAGCCTTAAAGAGCTCTCAGCCTAGTGGGAGTGATAGCAAGGGTCCAATAATCCCACTCGAGCAGAACATGTTGATACAGGAGTATACAGAGGGCACTCGGAAGCAGACGTGAGGCCTGTGGCAGTCTGTTCCTACTCAATTATTTAGCCTTCCTTCTTCCTTAGTAACAGAACTCCCAATTTCTAGTTTGATATAGGGCTACCCAGAATAAAGATTGTGTATATTTTCCACCCTCCCAGGAAGTTAGTTGTGACCACGTGACTAAGTTCTAGCTAATGGAATATAATTGGAAATGGTATAAAGATACTTCTAGAAAACCTCCTTAAACAGCAATTGGCATGGAGAGCCTGGGTGGCTCAGTCGGTTAAGTGTCTGACTTCAGCTCAGGTCATAAGCTCACGGTTTGTGGGTTTGAGCCCCGTATTGGGCTCTGTGCTGACTGGAGCCTGGAACCTGCTTCTCCCTCTCTCTCTGCCCATCCCCTGCTCACACTCTGTCTCTCCCTAAAAGAAATAAACATTAAAAATTTTTTAAAAAACCAACAAGTGGCATGTACCTTTTATCCTTACCCTTGCCTCAATCTTGTGGTCTGGAATGCAGATGGGATGGCTGGAGCCCCAGCTGCATCTTAAACCATGAGGATAGGGATGTCCCTGGGATGATAGAGCAGTGAACTGTAAGGGGTCTGCATCTCTGACAGCTTCGTATACCAGTCCTGGGCTGCCTATCTCCAGAATTTATTCACATGAGAGAAAATAAACTTCTATCTCTTTTTAAGCCACTATTATTTTGGGATTTCTGACACATACAACTGAACCTAATTGCAACAAATTTTAAACCAGACCATGAGTGGCCTGAGGACTTTGGACTTCATTATGTGGGCAATAAGGAGCTATAAACGGTTTACTTTGGAGTAACTTGATGTGAGGAAGTGGAGGAAGAAGCAATAGAAATGACCCAAGATGTAAGGAGACTGTCAAAACTTATTTCTATCAGTAGAAATGAGGAGTCCTGATTTGAAGAAAAGGCAGATGAGCATGGTTTTAGACATGTGGACTCTGAGTTGTCTGCAATGATGGAAAAGCCCAAAAGGGACCTGGAGATATAGAAGTGAATCTTGAGAGTGAGGTAAGGCCTGAAGCTATACTTTTGGAATCACTCATGTTAAAGTAATAGCTGACATGCTACAGCATGGATGAACTTTGAAGACAATAGGTTCAGAAACCTCTCCGGAACTGTCCTGGTGGAATCTGAAACTGACCCCCGTGTACAGAGGGCAGGGAGAGACCAAAGAAAGAGACCACTCCATGTTGCTAGATGGCAATTCTAGAAACAGCAAAGAGAACTTAAATACAAGGCTTGTCTTGGGCAGCAGCAAAATGAACAGATCCCCAGACCCACCCTCTAAATTTTAAAAGTTTATAAATAGGCTCTAACTGGGCTCAGTCACATATACCGTGCAGGTGTTTTCAACACCACATCACCATGTCAAGGCTGTGTCCTTGGAGCAGGCCCTGGGTGTGAGAAAGTCAAGTGGAATCCACATTCTAAGGACAGAGAAGGTATAAGGAGCCTCCAGGTGCCTGGGTCCAGCTCATGGGTCATTTTCTTGATAATGTTCCCCAACAAGGACATTATGCTAAGTGAGATAAGCCGGTAACAAAAGGATAAAAACTATCTGATTCCACATATGTGAAGGACCTAGAGGAGTCAAATTCATAGAAACTCAAATTAAAATAGTGGTTGCAGGGCTGGAGAAGGGGAGAATGTGGCGTTAGTATTTAATGGGGAGACAGTTTCCGTTTTATAAGATGAGAAAGTTCTGTAGATGGATGGTGGAGACAGTCGCACAACAGCATGAGTGTTCTCAATACCACTGCCCTGTACACACACAAATGGTTAGGATGGAAAAACCACATATGTGCATAAATGCAGGAAGGATGGAAGGAAGGAAGGAAGGAAGGAAGGAAGGAAGGAAGGAAGGAAGGAAGAAATATCTAATAACTTCTAAAGTAATAGCTAAGGGGCACCTGGGTGGCTCAGTCAGTTAAGCGTCTGACTCTTGATTTTGGCTCAGGTCACGATCTCACGGTTCATGAGATTGAGCCCCACATTGAGCTCTGCGCTGACAGCACAGAGCCTGCTTGGGATTCTCTCTCCCTCTCTCTCTGTCCCTCCTCTGCTCATTCTCTCTCTCTCTCTCTCTCTCAAAATAAATAAACATTAAAAAAAAAAAAAAGCAATAGCTGAAACCCCAAAAGTAGGTAAGGTTTCCTGAGAAAAAAGGAAAAAGTGAGCCAAAAGGGCTCACCTTTGAGGAACAGAAGAAAGAAGTTGGTGTAAAGAGAGACCGTTGGCTTGAGTGGTGGGAAGAGAAGGAAAGACTTTATGTCACAAAAGGGAAAGAGCGAGAGAATAGGCAACATGATCGGGACTTCTGGAGAGTAGCAGTGCCAGAGAGAGAGACTGTTCAACAGTGTCTAGCTGGATTATTTTTTTTAATGTTTATTTATTTTTGAGAGAAAGAGACAGAACATGAAGGGGCAGAGAGAGAGGGAGACACAGAATCCAAAGCAGGCTCCAGGCTCCGAGATGTTAACACAGAGCTCGACGTGGGGCTCGAACTCACAGATAGCAAGATCATGACCTAGGCCAAAGCCAGACGCATAACCCACTGAGCCACCCAGGCGCCCCACAGCTGGATTATTTTGATAACAAAGGAGTCTCTGCATTAGCACTGAGTTCAAGACCAAGTGCAGGTGATGACCATCTAAATTGGATTTTTCAAAGCCGCTCAAAGCAAATGTCACATACAGCAAGTGCAGGCCTGCACGGAGAACAACCCTAGCCCCTATTCCATCATAACCGTTTTCAAAGTAAAAGGTGCAGTGGCGAATCCATCAAATCAGAAGTGGTTTCTGGGCTCCTGTGGAAACTCAGAAATACGGAGTAAAAAGTGCCTACAGCATGCTGGGGTAGGGGAGCAGGGGGGGATGCCAAGGAAAAGGGAGACAAATGGTCCCAGAGAGAAGAGAATTCTAGAAAAGAATCTTCACTTTGTCAAAACTGCTCCCCTCTACTTTGAGTCAGTCTGGGAGGTAACCTTTAACATTTGATTCATCTGTGGTCACTTCAAGAACTAACTGAGGCACATGAAGAAAAACAAAACAAAACAAAACCAAAAACCCGTAGCTTACTGGCTGGGAATGGAATTCCTCATGGTAGGGGAGGAAAGTACATTTTCCACAGGAAAGTACGTTTATAAACCTTCAGGTGGCGGGTATGGCTGGAGGCATAGGTTGGCAGGAGACAAGCTAACAAAAGAGAAAGTTAAAAACGCAGCTGCCTCAGTGCTGGGGGAGACAACAGAGCCAGAGGACCAGTAGGGCTGCAGAGTCACCAAAGAACTTCTAAGAATCAAGGGCTCTCCTAGTCCATTGTTTGCTACTCTGTAAGGAAAATGCACTCTTTCTGTCTCCTCAAACTTTACTAAAGTAGGCAGTTTTGAATAAAAACTGAGGACCAGTGGATGGATTCCACGTTGGCACATCAGGGTAGCGATAAAGGGAGAGCCCCAAAGCCGGAGCAGAGAACAAGGACTCACTGGACACAGGAGGTTGGAACCAGAGGTGACCGTGAGGATGAGAGCAGGAAGCCCCAGGCAACATCTGGGGTGAATCACCATAGAGGACTGGCTCCGGGAACAGCCATGCCGGGGCTTGGGTTGGTTGTAATGGCCAATCAATCTCTTTGGCAATAAACCACCTGTATCCTTGTTCTGTCTGGTCCTGTCTCCTTCAATCCTACGTAACAAGTTGCAAGGATGCGGGAGTGGCTCACAGGTATCGGAAGACTGAGAGATGATTAAAGAAAAGGAGAATTCAGGAAAGGTCATCAGATTTGCAAAACTGCAAGGCACAGGTGACATGGAAAAGAGGATGTTCAGCAGGAGCAGGGCCAGGGTCATGCAGCCTGTGCACTGCACAAAGACAGCCCGTCTGCAGGGTACCACTCCCTCCCCAGGCACCACAGAGTGGATGTTCACCACAATCCTCCAGCCAAAGGGAGAAAAATGTCTTGAGGAATGGGTCCCTCTTCTTACCTGGCGCAAAGGTGGCTGATGGGCTAGCAGCAGCTTTGGTGGGGACAGAGGCAGATGGCAAGAAGGTTATGAATGAGTCGCTGGTGAAGAAATGAAAGAGCCATGTAGGGTGCCTGGGTGGCTCAATCAGTTATGCGTCTGACTCTTAATTTCGGCTCAGGTCACGATCTCAAGGTTGTGGGATCGAGCCCCATATCAGGCTCTGCGCTGACAGCATGGAGCCTGCTTGGGATTCTCTCTTTCTCTCTCTCTCTCTCTCTCTCTCTCTCTCTCTCTCTCTCTCTCTCCCCCTGTCTGCCCCTCTCCCACTTTCTCTCTCTCTCAAAATAAATAAACATTAAAAAAAAAAAAGAAGAAGAAATGAAAGCCATGTATTCGGAGCTCCTATACAGGAATGCATATTATTTATCTATTGCTGCAAAACAAATCACTCCAAAATTTGGCAGCTTAAAACAACAAACATTTCTTATCTCATTGTTCTGTGAATCAGGAAACCAGGAGCAACTTAGTTGAGTGATTCTGGCTCAGCCTCATTCATAACGCTGCAGTAAAGCTCTCAGCTGGGGCTGAAGGACCCACTTCTAAGCTTACTCATGGGGAAGTTGGCAGCCTTCAGTTCCTCACAGCTGCTGGGCTGAGGGTCTCAGGTCTTTGCCACACCACGTGGGCTTTTCCACAGAGTTGCTCATAGCCTGGCGGTTTGCTTCCCCCAATGTAAATGATCCAAGAGTGGTGGGGGGGGGGAGGGTGGGGAGAGAGTAGAGATGGAGAGGGGAGAGAATGAGAGGGAAGGGGAGGGACAGGAAGGGAAGGGAAAACAAGAGGAGAGTAGTGGGTGTTCAATACAGAAGCCAAATGTTTTATAACCTAATCTCAGAAGTGACATCCATCCCTTTTGTTGAATCTGATTCTTTCAATAGGTCAATAAGGCCAGTCCTCAGGGCGCCTGGGTGGCTCAGGCGGTTAAGCGTCCAACTCTTGATTTCCGCTCAGGTCATGATCTCACAGTTCATGGGATCGAGCCCCATGCTGGGCTCTGCGCTGACAGCACAAAGCCTGCTTGGGATTCTGTCTCTCCCACTCTCTCTGCCAATCTCTCTCTCTCTCTCTCTCAAAATAAATTAAAAAATAAGTAAACTTTAAAAATAAATAAATTAGTCCTTATTCAAAGTGAGAGGATTACATAAGAGTATTAATACCGGGGGATGGGGATCATTGAAGGCCATCTTAGAGGCTATCAGGATATAAAGGCTCAACCACTATTTCACAAAAAAAAAGGTACAACCTTTCTCTCACCCTGGGGGGTAAAATCAAAAAAAGACATACAGAATTTGAGAAAAGTTCCAAGCTCACTTAATGCAGGGACTAGAGTGTTCTCTGGTTACTGACACGGTGGCCGAAGTGAGCAGGGTGGCAAAAATAATGGCCAATGGTGGCCACTCAGCAGGGGTCTGGTCATCTGCCTCATAGGCCTTTAACTTTGGTGCTCACGCAAGTTGTCTGCATCTACCTTGTGTGGGTGTGAAGAAAGTTCATGGATGCCAACAAAGGTTTCTAATCCAGAGAAACAGCCCATGCAAAAACCTGAAAAGGCATTCAAAGAAAACAAAGCACCTCCCCGGTCAGCTTTGTTTCTGCTGTGTGGGCAGATCTGTTCTGAGGAAGTGTGGAGGGAAGAAAATACTCCCCAGATCTGCCAGTAACAGGCAGCACCTGTGTCCCACACCACCCCTCCCTGGGGCTGTCCAGGCCCCCCAGGTGGCTGGGCTTGAGAAGTTTTATGTGAAGAGTTTCTCATCTCAGCCTGCCTCACACCCACCATGAGACTCTCTTTGCTTTCTTTTCAACTTCTGGAGCACAGAGAAGCACAGGAATGAAAGAGAGAGATTCTCAACTCAGAACATACGATTAGCCAACTCTTCTGGATTCTTTCGGAGGCTCCTGACATTTCTGAACCACTCTGGAATTGCTTTAATTCGTAAATGTATATCAAGGGTCTGTTAGGATGGGTCGGCTCCGGGCCACGGGTTGCCTGAGATGAAGTGAGCCAAGGAGGGACAGAACTAGAAGGCAGGCCAAGCTGGTAGGCATGATGGCAGGAAGTTGTCATGCGTGAGATTATAGCTGGGGGTCAGCTCATCGGTGAAGGAGATGCACGGTTACTGTGAACCCGAACATCAAAGTCAAGGGCAGAGACGGACATGAGATCAAAGGGAGGACGTACATAAACAAGGTAGAATCTGTGTAATAGAGTCAAGGCTAATGCTCAGCAGTTCCAAGCGAACAGGGAAAACATCGATAGCTCCGGCCAGAGAGTAGAGGCCAAGAACCAGAAGCCATTCCTAAAAATGGGAGCCAAGTCTGACTTGTTTAGCATCCTATCCCCAATAACTGGCACAGAGACAAATTCAGGTGCTCAGGCCAAGCAGGAGAACACAGTGGTATCCACATAGATACCCATAAATCAAGGCATAGGGTCCAACCAAGATGGACATCGGGAAACTAGTGGGAATACTACAGATCCAGAGGCTGGGGAAGGCAGCTCAGGATCCAGAACATGAGCCCAACCAAGTTGTGAATGCTGATTGCAAGGCGTTCTCAGGATTAATTATGGATTTAAGTAACTCCAGGATTAATCATTTGAAGCAGCCTTTCTGCTTCTGCTAGACTGAGGACTAGAACCATGTCTGTCTTGCTTATTGGGTATCCCCTGGTCTAGCACAAGGCCTTGTATGAAATAAGTGCTCTGTAAATGTGTGTTGAGGAAACAACTTTTCCTCTAAAAAGGTGGGACCCTGCAGGGAATCCTGGGGTGCAGGTCTCAGACCCAAAAAGCATGGGTCAGTACAAAAGTAGACACTTTTTTTTCCAAGTGAAAGGGAATCAGGGAAAGCCAACTGAGCCCAGATTTCAGAATTAAAGCAAGCAATAAGATGCCAACCTTCCAGTCCGTGGTCTTCACCCTGTCTCTCCCAGGTCTCCTTTAAATGACAACAGCCATTCATCTTTCCCAGGGCCTAATCTCCAGATTGTGGATATGTGTAGACAGAAACCAAGCTAGCAACTTCCACATGAGACTGAAATGTTTCCTGTACCTAGAGCTAGGGGTGGCCCTGAGCAAGTCACTTACCCTGTCTCTATTATAGCCTCAAATTATTTTCTCATCTGTACTGGGCAGAAGCTTTTCAGTTTGATGTAGTCCCCCTTTCGATTTTTGCTTTTGTTGCATTTGCTTTTGGTGTCAAACACAAAAAGTCGTTTCCAAGACCGATGTCAAGGAACTTACCCCCGATGTTTTCTTCCTGGGGTGTTACAGTCTTACATTCAAGTTTGAACCCATTTTGAGTTGATTTGTGTGTAGAGTATAAGATACAGATACAGTTTTATTCTTTTGCATGTGGCTGTCCAGTTTTCTCAACACCATGTATTGAAGAAACCATCCTTTTCCCATTGTGTCTTCTTGGCTCCTTTGCTGAAAATTAACTGACCATCTATTCATGGACTTATTTCTGAGCTTTGTTCTGTTCCACTGGTCTACATGCCTGTTTGGTTGTTTTTTTAAATTTTTTAAATGTTTATTTATTTTTGAAAGACAGCGAGAGAGTGGGGGAGGGGTAGTGAGAGAGGGAGACACAGAATCCGAAGCAGGCTCCAGGCTCTGAGCTGTCAGCACAGAGCCCAACATGGGGCTCGAACTCACGAACCGCGAGGTCATGACCTGAGCCGAAGTCTGACGCTCAACTGACTGAGCCACCCAGGCGCCCCATACATGCCTGTTTTTATGTGAGTGCTATACTGTTTCAATTACTATGGGTTTGAAATGTAGTTTGAAATCAGGAAGTGTGATGCCTCCAACTTTACTCTTCTTCCTCAAGATTGCTTTGGGTACTTGGGAGCTTTCATGGTTTCATACATATTTTAGGATTGCTTTTTCTATTCCTGTGAAAAATGTCATTGGAACTTTGATTAAAATTGCATTGAGGGGTGGCTGCATGGCTCAGTCAGGTAAGCGTCCAACTTCGACTCAGGTCATGATCTCACAGTTTGTGAGATCCAGCCCCCATCAAGCTTGGCACTGACAGTGTGGAGCCTGCTTGGGATTACCTCTCTCCCTCTCTCCCTACCCCTTCCCTGCTCTTTCTCTAAATAAACAAACAAACAAGCAAACTTAACAAAAAGATTGCATTGAATCTATAGATTGCTTCAAGTCCTATGGACATTTTAACAATATTAATTCTTCCTGTCCATGAACATAGAATAACGTCAACAAAATGAAAAGACAACCTATAATCTAGGAGAAACTATTTGCAAACCACATAGCTGATGAAGGGTTCCTATCCTAAGTATACAAGGAACTCACAACTCAATAGCAAAAAAAACCAACCCAACTTAAAAATGGGGGAAAGATCTGAACACACGATTTCCCAAAGATGATATATAAATGGCCAACAGGTGCATGAAAATGTGCTCGACATCATTAATCATCAAAGAAATGCAAATCAAAACCACAGGGAGATAAACATTTCACACCTGTCAGAATGGCTAGTATCAAAAACAAATAACAAATGCTGGCTTGGATATAGAGAAAAGGGAACCCTTGTCCACTGTTGTTGGGAATCTCAACTGGTGCAGCCACTATGGAAAACAGTGTGGAAGTTCTTCAAGAAGTTACAAATAGAACCACCGTACGATGCCCGCTTCTGGGCGTATACCTAGAGGAAATGAAAGTATTATCTCGAAGGGCCATCTGCATCCCGTGTTCACTGCAGCATTATTCACAATAGGCAAGTTACGGAAACAACCTAAGTGTCTGTCAGTGGATAAATGGATCAAGAAAAATGTGGTTTAGATGTACAGTGGAATATTATTCAGCCTTAAAAGAGAAGGAAGTTATGTCATTTGCAACAACCTGGACAGACTGAGAGGGAATTACGCTACGTGAGACAAAGCAGACAGAGAAAGACAAATGCTGCATGGTATCATTTAACGTGTGAGACCTAGGGAGAAAAAAAAAATTTTTTTTTTAAAGCTGAACTCATGGAACAGGAGAGTAGAGAAGTAGCTGGCAGGGATTGGGGTGGGAGAAATAAGGAGAGGCTGGTGAAAGGGTAAAAATATCCAGCTAGATGATGGATAAGGTCTGAGGATCTAATGTATGACATGGAGGCTGTAGTTGATAACACCATACCGTACGACCGGAATTTGCTGAGAGAGTAGAACTTAAAAGTTCGCTAAAAAATAATAATAAATAAATATCCATGTATCAAGTCATCACATCGTAACTTTAAATATCTTACAATTCTCATATTGCCAGCAAAGCTGAAAAACAAAACCAAAAAAAAACTGTCTCCTCGTCTGCAGAAGGAAGGGGCATTAGACCAGAAAGAAGATTCTGTGGTTCCCTTTCTTCTCTGATACCCTGTGATTCAATTATCCTGGTCTGTTTTGAAGAAGGGTACAAGGGGCGCCTGGGTGGCTCAGTCGGTTGAGCGTCCGACTTCCGCTCAGGTCATGATCTCGCGGTTCGTGAGTTCGAGCCCCGCGTCGGGCTCTGTGCGGACAGCTCAGAGCCTGGAGCCTGCTTCGGATTCTGTGTCCCCCTCTCTCTCTGCCCCACCCCTGCTTGTGCTCGGTCTCTCTCTGTCTTTCAAAAATGAATAAACATAAAAAAAAAAAAAAAACTGAAGAAGGGTACAAACAGGGACCGACCCACCAGGAAAATATGTGGTGGCTCCCCAGCCTCTCTCATGAGAAGTGGATGGGCCCAGAAGAAAGGTCGAGGACACACCCTCTCCATTCTGTTTCCATGGAGTTTGGTTCTCCGGGAACGAATGTCTGTGGGGAAGGGAAGGGAAGCATATTTCCTGTAGGCAGTTACTTATGCTTCCTTAGCCCCCCGGGGAAGAGGCAGCGTGACAAAGCCGAAGGCTCACTGGGTTTGAAAATGAGAGGAACTGGATGTTGGTGCCAAACCGGGCGTGTGAGCTTGGCAATTCACCCCGCTCCCTTTGCCCATCTGTAAGGCACAGAAAACCTGCCCTGCCTGCCTCAGAGACGGCTAGGGGGAAAAAAAGGCACTGCAAACAGCAAACACTCAACAGGTGTGCAGTATTGTTGGGACAATCCAGTCACGTCTGGCAGGACGTGAGAAAACGTGGAGGCAAATGGGCCATGGTCTGGAGACACAAAGGACTTCTGAAATACCTTTACGTTCTAGAAAATTAAAATGAAAACTGGACTTTGTGAGTCTGCCTGCTAAGAGACAACATGACAAGGCTGTTGAACAGGTAAAACCGGAGGATCATTGTTCCACCTTTGCCATTTATTTGGCACATCACTTCACCTCCCTGGAGTCTCAGTTTTCTCATCTATAACATGGGTACAAGGGCCACCTGGGTGGCTTCGTCGGTTGAGCGTCCGACTTCAGCTCAGGTCGTGATCTCACAGTTTGTGGATTCAAGCCCCGCGTTGGGCTCTGTGCTGTCAGCGCAGAGCCTGCTTTTTCTTTAGCTCCTCTGTCCCCCTCTGCCGCTCACACTCTGTCTCTCAAAAATAGAAAAATAAACATTTCGTTTTTACAAATGGGCATAAGATTCTTGCCCTTCCTTCTTCCCAAAGTTGTCATTGGGTCAAATAAGGCCATGCTCCTGAGAACGCGGCCCGCCGTGAAGGCACACACACTCTGCTTCTGCGAGTGCTGGGTTCTCAGTAGGGGCTCCTTGCTGAGCCAGTGAGATACATCCAGCCTCCAGCACCAGAGTAGATGAAATAGCTTCCTGAGATGGTCTGTGGGCAACTACAAGGCTTCATTTGCCACCAAAACTTTCCTCCCGAGCCTGGAATCTTTCCCATGAGTATCTCTCTTGTGGGGTGCATTCAGTTAAGAGATAACTCAGAGCATAGGGGTGTCCAGGCAAGGGGTAAATAAGGGCTAGAACCCCACCTCAACTCTACCCAACAGGTCCTGTGCCTGCCTGGAGTATTCTCGAATTCTCTTGCACAGCCTGCCACATGGACCAGCATAGACCTCACCTGGAGGTTAGGAAAACAAGCGATCAGGGTTTAAATGAACAGTTGTGCCCCAGAATGGGAGGTCACTCTTCCCCTGCCTCCCATTAGTAAATAGGACTCTGGGAAGATGCAATGCCAACCAGTGAATTTTGCATGTGTGTCTGTGTAAACCTTAGTCCTCGAGGGTGTAAACCATAGCCCGGGAAAGGGTAGTATGATGGAACCCATGCAGGAAGCCCAGCATTAGCCCTGGGAGCTGAGAGGCATGGGCAAATGCTGGATGGGAGACCAGAGCAGCAAGGCACCCCCGTGGGTTCTAGGGGGAAGAAGCAATGAAGAGTAGCTTAACCAACACCAACTTGCCTGACCTCATGCTCTTGCTGAAGGTCAACTCTTCCAGCTTAGGCTATGGGGGAATAACTACAGTGTGGGATACTACACGAGGGGTCACTGGGCTCCACCTCTGACCTCTGAGCCCTCAGCCTTCCCCCAAGTGCTCATTAGAGCACTTCCTGTCCCCTCATTTTGGCAACATGGTCAGACCCTGAGCACTGCTGGCTAGCTTCAGTCAATGGGAATAAGCAGGTACAGCCACTCCAAGGTCAAAGTGTCCACGTGGACCCTGGTGACTTCCATGCCCCTCCTTTCTCTCCACATGAGATACCTCATTGTCTGAGGCTTGTGAATCCTCCAGAGAGTTCTGGGAACTGGATGCTGGCAATAAACAGAGACGGTGAACATGCCATCAGGGGAGGGAAGGAGGTTTTCCTTCAGGGATGGCAGCACAATAGCCTGGGGTGTAGCTTCCTATAAACCTTGGCAGTACAGCCTCACAGCCAAGGGCACGCTCACCTCGCAGCAAGAGGGCGGGTCTGCAGCCGGGCTGCTTCTCCAGCTTTCTAGACAAGCCGACGAACACAGAAAAGGGCTTATTTTTGGTGGAATGAAGGCTCTAACCTAACCCTGTCCCGTAGTGCCCATCCCCTCACCTTTGAGTCTGAGAAACTGACCCATGGAGAGAAGGCCGAGGAAGAAGACATGTATAGGGAAACTGCACACCCTCCCTGAACCCCTGGTTTTGAGGAATGGGGAATAAAGGGCTATTTATTATAAGAGGCCTTGTTGGTCTGGATGATGGCCTGGAAGTGAACCCTTTACAGCCTTGTCAAAGTTTCCTTCAATTTTAAAGCAAAATTGATCTGAAGACCAGAGTCAGCTCTTTTCAAGAACAGATATTATATTAACAGAACAGTACAGATGATTCTTCCAGTCCTACTTACAACCTGTTCAGATTTCTCATACAACTAGCTGTGCTTCTTGATAGGCTTGGACAGCCACCGGCCGTTAGGAAAAAGAAACACTCAGCCGTGTTGTCCCAGTCATCTCATCCAGTGATTCTCTAGCTTTTCAATCGGGGCTCCCCTTTGGGCTCTCCAAACAGATCACCACGGTGCAGGCCACTCCTAACATTTGTAGGGTGCAGCACAAGAGTGCAAATGAAGGCCCATACACAGAGGTCTAATATTTAAGAGTTGCAGATCAAGCTAACAAATAAAATACATTATACCATCCTATCTTGACAACTACATATTCACCGTGACTTAGAAGTCCAGGTTCAAATGCAGAACTCTTTTTTTATTTTTAATGTTTATTCGTTTGTTTGTTTGTTTGTTTTTGAGAGAGAGAGAGAGAGAGAGAGAGAGAGAGAGAGAGCGCACCATATGCAATCAGGGGAGGGGCAGAGAGAGAGGGAGACAGAGAATCTCAAGCAGGCTCCGCACTGTCAGTACAGAGCCCGACACAGGGCTCAGTCTCATGACTGTGAGATCATGACTTGAGGCAAAATCAAGAGTCAGAAGCTTAACCAACTGAGCCACCCAAGCACTCCTCAAATGTAGAACTCTTATCCTCCTTAGAATTCTGCGATACAGGGGCACCTGGGTGGCTCAGTTGGTTAAGCGTCCCACTTCAGTGCAGGTCATGGTCCTGCAGATTGTAAGTTTTAGTTCCATATTGGGCTCTGTGCTGACAGTTCAGGTCTGGAACCTACTTCAGATTCTGTGTCTCCTTCTCTCTCTGCCCCTCGCCGACTCACACACTCTTTCTCTCTCTCTCAGAAATAAATAAACACTTAAAGAATTAAAAAAAAAAAAATTCTGCTGTACAGACAGAGCCTGCCCACAAATGCCCAGCCCTGGACTCATGGATTCCTCTTCCTATCCCCACTCTCCTTGCCCATGTCCCAAACCACATGTCCAAACTCCATCCATGCACCACTAACAGCCCCCCAATTTGCCACTCTTTGAGCCTAGGGGTGTACAGACTGGCCATACTGGCTTTGATCTCTGCCTTTGGTAGGATGGACGTGGAAAAGAGGCCTGAAGAAGATTGGAAGAAGCCTGAAGAAGACTGGAAGAGGTCATTTGGGCAAGAAATTCTAGGTTCCCTAAAGATTACCTAGGTAGCCAGAGAATGTTCTAGAATTCTCTAGGTATGTAGAGAATGATCTCAAAGACGGGCATAGACTCTAGGCAGTCACATCTTCCTGGCCCTGTGAACTCCTTACTCAAAAGAGAGGCATGGCTGGAGGAGGGTTGTAGTGGGGGATGGGGGGCAGTCCTCTAAATTCCAGAGCCAAGAATAGGACAGGGCATCTAAGGATATCATTGCATCGTTAAAATGCCCATACCACCAAAAGCAATCTACAGATTCAATCAATCCCTATCAAAATTCCAATGGCATTTTTCGCAGAAGTAGAAAGATTGATTCTAAAATTTGTATGGAACCACAAAAACAAACAAATAAATAAACAAAACAAAAAAACACCAAAGAGCCAAAGCAATCTTGAGAAAGAAGAACAAAGCTGGAGGCCTCATGCTCCCTGATTTAAAATTATATTAAAAGCTATAGTAATTAAAACAGTATAGTATTGGCATAAAAACAGACACATAAAGAAATGGAAAAGAATAGAGAGCTCAGAAGTAAACCCACACATATATGGCCAACTATTTTATGACAAAGGAGCCAAGAATAGACATGGGGAAAAGACAGTCTCTTCAATAAATGGTGTTAGGAGACCTGGACAGCAACATGCAAAAGAATGAGACTGGGCCACTTTCTTATACCATAGACAAAACCTAACTCAAAATGGATTAGACTTGAACACAAGACCTGAAACAACAAAACTCCTAGAAGAAAACATAGGCAGGAAGCTCCTTGACATCAATCTTGGTGATGAATTTTTAGATTTGACACCAAAAGCAAAAATCAACAAGTGGGACTACATCAAACCAAAAGCTTCTGTGCAGCAAAAGGAACCATCAAGAAAATGAAAAGGCAACCTGATGAATGGGAGGAAACATTTGTAAATTATATATCAGATAAGAGGGTAATGTTCAAAACATATAAAGAACTCATACAAATCAATGGCAAAAAAAATCCAATTAAAAAAATGGGCAGAGGATCTGAATATATCTTTTTCAAAGAAGACATAAAGATGGCCAACAGGGATATGAAAACATCACTAATCATCAGAAAAATGCAAATCAAAACTGCAATGAGATATCACCTCACACTTGTTAGAATGGCTATCATCAAAAAGATAAGAGATAACAAGTATTGACTGGCAAGAATGTGGAGAAAAGAGAATCCTTGTGCACTGTTGGTAGGAATGTAAATTGGTACAGCCACTACTGGAAACAGTGTGGAAGTTCCTCAAAAATATAAATATAGAACTACCATATGATCCAGCAATCCCACTTCTTGGTATTTATCTGAAGAAAGTAAAAACATTAGCTCAAAAAGATACATGCATCCCTATGTTCATTGCAGCATTGTTTACAATAGTCAAGCTATGGAAACAACTTAAGTGTCTATCAACAGACGAATGGATAAAGAAGATGTTATGTATACACATACACATAAATACATGCACACACACACACACATATACAGAGTGGAATAGTAGTCAGCAATAATAAAGAAGGCAATCTTGCCATTTGTGACAACATGGATGGACCTGGAAGGTATTATGCTAAGTGAAATAAGTCAGAAAGTCAAATACCCTATGATCTCACCTATAAGTGGAATCTAAAAAAAGACAACAATAACAAAAACAAGCTCAAAGACACAGAGAACAGATTGATGGCTGCCAGAGGCAGGGGTATGAGGTGGGTGAAATGGGTGAAGGGAGTCAGAAGGTGCAAACTTCCAATCATAAAATAAATAAGTCATGGGGATATAATGTACAGCATGGTGACCATAGGGAAATTAACACTGTGTTGCATATCTGAAAGTTGCTATGAGAATAAATCTTAAAAGTTCTCATCACAAGGGAAAAAAAAATTCTGTAATTATATATGGTGACAGATGCTAACTAGAGTGATTATGATGATCATTTAGGAATATATGCAAATATCTAATCATTATGTTATACACCTGAAACTAATATAATGTATGTTGATTATACCTCAATTTAAAAAGAAGGGGGTGCCTGGGTGGCTCAGTCAGTTAAGCATCCTATTGATTTGAGCTCAAGGGATGATCTCACAGTTCGTCGGTTCAAGCTCCCCATTGGGCTCTGAGCTGACAGCACAGAGCCTGCTTGGAATTCTCTCTCCCTCTCTCTCTGCCCCTCCCCTGCTCACACGTGCATTTTCTCTCTCAAAAATAAACAAATAAACTTAAAAAAATTAAAAGGAGGGCATTATTGTTACTATCCGGGCATTCAGAGTGCTCACCCAGGTCACTCCTCTTATGAATTTGGGCAAGCCGCTAAACGTCTGGGGTCTAATCTCTTCATCTGTAAAGATGTGGAGTCTGAGTCAAGAACTTTTAAGTTCCTTTACAGAACTAAAATCCTATGCATCCACTCTAAAGTGAATTCCAATAACACGGATGGAGTACCTACCACGGGGACTCACTGTGGTGAGTGCTTCTGCACCCATGATCCTGTTGAATCCATGATTCCATCACTCCACACCCCTTTCTAGCAGACAAGTGCTGTGCCCAGGATGGAGGTCCCAAAGATGGCCAGGGAGGAACACCAAACATGATGCAATGCTAAGTGGAAGGGTATCCAAGAGGCCACACCCAAGATCCAAGCAGACACAAGTCCACCTGCCACAGAAGTCCTGAGGGGCAAGGCAGAGAGAGGCAGACACTTCGTTAACAGACCCAGGGGACAGGGATGGCTCCAGCCTAGTCTACAGGTGGGAAGGAGCTGCTTGGGGGTGCAGCTCAGACACGATTCCAAGCTCACAAAAACCAGCTGAAAACTCCTGGGTCATATTTGCTCCTGAAGGGAAAGATCTGGGCCAAGCAAAGAGCAGTAGTGAGGAAAGGGAAGCTAAAATTTTGAAGGAAGCATAAAGGCCGATCCCATAATCCTTGTGTGAAGACCGAGGCAGGCCTGCAGTTGTTTGGGAACGAGGCTTCTCATCCCTTTTTCTGTTTCCCTCGGCTTCTCTCGCCCTTCATAGGCCCTGTCGTGTGAAAGTGCCTCTTCTGTAAGGCCAACTTAAGGGTCTATCAACAGACAAAGGCCCCTGTTCTTGAGGTTGAGTTGACCCCTATACTGCTTCTCCTCGGTTAGCTGGCCCTTCTCAGTCACAACTCACAACTTGACCTTGAGCAAGTGTCTTACTTGTCAAGGCCTCAGTTTTCTCAACTGTAAAATGAGCCTCCTGAGGACTAAGGGAGATAAGGCCCAGGATAAGCGGTCAGTAATATCATTTCCCTCTCGAAAGGGAGAGAAAGAAAATGAGAGTAGCCGGTTTGGAGCCAGATCAGCCCTGCTGTCTTTCCTAAAGGACAAATGTGGCACTCCTTCCCTTAGGACGTGGGTCTTGGGCATGTCACATCAGGTACAGGACACCTTGTAGTCACAGAGCAATCAGCCAGCCAAGCCCACAGCACCTCCTGGGGCCTCATCAAATATTGACACAGTGTATAATGTCTTCTGAACACAATACGCTGCTTCTCAAACAGAAGCCTGACCTTCTCTGACCCCAGAGGAGAGTGAGGACTTTTTACATCCCTCAAGTGGTTGCAGATTAGTAAATTGTTAGGGGCAAACATCACGTGAGCCGTCCCTTTCATGGCAGGATGAAAGCTCCACTGCCTGCTTTTAGGTTTTTCCTGCTAACCCAGCTCCCCAGGAAGGGAAGAGGAGACGAAAAGTAATGTTGGAAGCACCTCTTCTGTGCCGAGCACCGGACAAAGGGCCAGGCATGCGTGATCCAATTCAATCCCCGCAGGAACCCCATAAAGTGGGCCATGCTGGCTACAGTTTATAGATGAAGGCACTGGGATGCAAGGGGGTTAAGTAAGCAGCTGAAGCAAGCATTTGTCCAGGGGGGGGAGTTGAGGTTTAGGATACGAGACTCAGGATAAGGGAACCGAGGAAGGGGAGAAATCCCCACAGCCCCACTGGGTTCATGGGACCACTGCCTGAGGTCAGGCCCACTTAGAAAGCCAGCCATGGCACTGAGCAAAGTCAAAACTCTAAGTTCTAGTGGCCCCTGTGAAGCAATCCCTGACCAGATCCTCTCTCCTGACCCTCAGAACCAAACCCTGTGTTCACCTTCTTTGTAAGTAACACTACATCTATTTCTTAAGAATCCCCATTCATAATAGATATCTGCTGAGCTGCCCTGTGATGGGGCCCTGAGCTAGGCTGGGGCAGGATAAGACATAAGGGTGGCACTTCCATTTCTCAGCACAGGTGAAAATCAGTATTGCCCTTGATTTATTTATAATCTACTTACAATTCGCAGGAATCATCATCATAATCGACATTTATTTAAAAAACGCATTACAGTTCAGAAATTAACTCCACAATAGGGTGCCATCAAAGGAATACCATACAACTCGTGTGACCTTCATGACAACCCTGTAAGTTCAGTAGGGATAACTCTGAGGAAGCTTGGTCACAAAGTAGGTAAGTGACTATGCCAGAGTCACATAGCTAGTTAGTGGCTGAGTCAGGATTGGAACCTGGGTCTGTCTTACAAATTATATGAACCACCATTTTAGAGATGAAAAAATAAAAACCAAACACTGAGGCACAGAGAAATTAAGAGGAATGGCTTGCCTAAGGTCACACAGCTACCTGGGATTTGAACCCAAACAGTCTGATTCAAGAGTCCGAGTGCTTAGCCCCTATTCTCTTCCTCTGTAAGAACTTAATTTTTATACCACGTCTCCTCACCGGGGAAGCAGAAACCTCAGTTCTGTCACGTTATGACTCCTCTTACCTTTCTCTGAGGTGTCTGTAAATTCTGGGGGGCTTGAGGCATGCCGCGGACATCTCAACCTCAGGTCTTTCTGGGGTTCACTGACACATCTAGGCCTCAGTCGACATGCCCCATGCGGGTTGCCCAGGCGGTTTTCTGCTCCTGACCTCCTTCAGGGTGTTCTGTGCTTAGGGCAGGGGACTCATTCCCCTATTCTGTGCCACGCTGGGCATAGGAAGTTCTGTCAGGATATTCAAGGCCTCACTGGCCAAGGTTCACCACTAGGCCATCCCCTGAGAAGGCCTTGCCACCTGCCCAGGGTTCCCTTTCTCTGTACCCACTCTCAACTCCCCCTCTCGCCCCCCAGCTCCATGCTCTTAAACTTACACAGGTGTTTCCCCCCAAACTTTCTGTGTCCAGAGTCCCCTCTGGTCTCCTAAAGATAAATATCATGGTGCCCCCAAAACAAGATGCTTCTGTTTCTTCCTTTGCCCTGCCACATCCTTCCCTGAGGTGACAGGTTCAGAAAGGCCTGGCTTCTTATGGAGGGATGGGGGTTAGAGCAGGAGAGGAAAACCATTGGAGATGGGAAAAGCAAAAACAAAAAACTTTGATTGATACACAAAAAACATATATACATATTGAGGGAGATCTGCGAGAGTGATCTTAGTAAGGCTTCACAGAGTAAACGTTTTGGAGAGCAGTCTTACAGCAAGCAAGCATCCATCACCGGAGAGGAGAAGAAAGAGAAATATTTCTCCCTGGCAAGTCAAGGGATACCAGCCCTCACAGAGCCAGAGAAACTGAGGGGTTGTGTCCTACATGCTCAAATTGGAGCAGACAAGACACCTAACATTAGCCATTCCTGAGCACCTACTATGTGCCTGGTACTGGGGATTCAGCCGAGAAGATGTGCAGCAGGCCGAGGACTGGTGACAGTCCAACAGGGCCAGCATTCCAGGTGGAGGCCACGGCCATGTCCTCAAAGCCACCAGCCCCAGAGTGAGGGGTGACCATGAGGTCACACATGGAGAGCTCCAGGCAGCGTGACTGCTTACGGTGAGCGCTCAGCGAACAGCAGCTGCTATAATGATTATCCCCATTTTGAGTCTTCCCTACTCAGGAGACACGTCACTGTTTGGAGTCACATGGGCACCTCCACTGTAGGCATAGACCAGGCAGAGGAAGCCCAGGCCTCTACATCATGCTCAGTGACCCCAGGGACCTGTGTCTCCCTGTGTCTGTGGCCGCAGGGCCCCAGACATTAGCATTGGCTCAAGCACTCCAGGCCCTGGAGCCTAGAGAGAAACCTACTTTCCAGCACATTCCTTCTGGGTGGAATGCCTTTATATGGCCAAGTCCCCATGGGCAGAGATTTAATTAACTCTTTACATACCTTTACAAAACCCCACAAGGGCAAACAATTCCTCCACTATCCTCAGAAAGTGCTGATGCCAAGAGAATGTTTTTATTTGATTATTACCCTATCTTCTCTTGATGAGATCCTGCGGTGCCAGTTAACCAAGGGTGGGGATCTGTCTAAGCATCTTGGGGACAGGGCTGAATAATTCGGGGGGAGTTACGGAGAGTTTGTTTCATTGGGTTTGTAGTTGGCGAGAATGTTGCGTGCCTGGTGCGTACAAAGCAAGGAGTGAGGTATACAAGGTTAGAAAAGATGAAGTTCCTGATTTCAGGGGAGTTCCTAGTACAAGAAAGTAAACACTGGTGAATAAAAAGGAACAAGTTACCCCGTAAACATCATGAGCTTTAAAAGGAAAAAAAAAAGGAACAAGGAGTCTGAAAGGAAGGTGACCCCCCTCGACCATCAGGCACTCATAAAAAGCCCAAGTTTGGAAGCAGAGGGCTGACTGGAAAGGGACAAGCCAGGTGCAGCTATCTGATCCTCTCCCACCCCCACTCAAAGTGACTGGATAAGGTCAGGGTGTGAGGGAGGATCCTGCTTATCTGTGACACATCTACCAAGCCTCAGTCCCTGCCTGACCAGCCTCTGGAACCTGGCCACCTTATCAGGAGCCCTGTCTGGCATTGCAAGGGCAGGACAGCACAGCAAGAAGGGTGACAAGGTGGCTCCAGGTCCTTCTCAGGAAAATGACAAAGCTCAGGTTATCACTAGACTGTAGCAACAGCCTTCTAGAAGGCCTCCCTGGTGCCAGGCACCGCCTACTCCGATCCACGCTAGGTAGGACTTCCATTCTGAACTCTGAAAGCCAGTTTGACTCATGTCGTTGTCAGTGTGTCCCCTGCCCTAAACCGTCAGTGGCTGCTTCCTGGAGCCAAGCTGTTATTTGAACTCCTCAGCCCCCCATCTGGTACCTTTTACCATTGGACTGCAGCTTACCCTTCCAGCCCCGCCCCCTCTTCACTCCAGTCCCCCACCTACAACACCCTCCCGCCCCCTTTCTCAGGGCTGTCTGAAATGCCCTCACCCTCACAGGGCTTCCCTGGCCCACCACAACCTCCCCCCCACCCCCAAACAACCCAATATTTTATACCTGCCCGGTGTCACCTGCCCCATTCCACCTGGTATAGGGCCTCCCTTACTTACTCCATCCACTTGGAAGTTCCCTGAGGTCAGTCTCTAATGTCCTTCTCTTTCTCCTCACATATTAAAGGTGCCCGCTGTGCTTTTATGCCCTCCGAGTCTCTTGCTGTCTGTGTTCCCCTCCACGAGCTACACCTGCTCCCTCTCACAAGGCAGGGGGTCAGGGCCACGAGAGGACCCACTGGAAGACCCTGGGAGATTCTTTATTGGTGGTGTTGCTGTTGGTCCGTTTCAACATTAGCACAGAATTTAAAAAATTGTTTTAAGTTTATTTTTGAGAGAGAGAAAGTGGGAGGGGGCAGAGAGAGAGAGAGAGAGAGAGAGAGAGAGAGAATCCTAAGTAGGCTCTGCTCTGTCAGGACAGAGCCTGCTAAGGGGCTCAAACTCCTGAACTGTGAGGTCATGACCTGAGTTGAACTCAGAGGCTTAACCAACTGAGCCACCCCGGTGTCCCCACGGGCATAGAATTAAATTGCTATGGAGTCCTAATGGGCCCCACCCCTTCTCCTGACCTTGAAAAGCTTGGTTTATCCTTTGGCATAAAGTGAATTGAGGAGGGAACCTGCGTGGGCATTCCTCCAATACTGACTTCTTGCTCAGATCTTCCACGGGAAACAGGCCCACTCCTGAATCAAGAAAGCTTTGTCTAAACCCTGGCTTTTCTTTTGAGGTGCCTCGTCTGCTTCTCATCCTAGCACACTGACTTCTCTCTGGGCACCTGCTCCTCCAGCCCCCAAGTCCCTTTGGTCCTCAGCCCTCTTCCCTCCCCGATGGTCTCTCCCTCACAAGATGGATCCACTACTTCAGCGTCAACCACCTCTTCAAAGTTGTTGACCCCAAAACCTCCAAAACTCAAGTTCCTATCTCCCAACAGCCCCCTGGGCATTGGTGTTTGTACATGCAAATAGCATCTGAGACTCGGCATGCTATAGCCCCCAAATATCCCAGTCCAGAGCAAACCCTTTCTCCTCCTCCTGTACTTCCCTGTTTCTGCCAATAAAACTGCCCAGTGTGAGCGGGGCCTTCCAGACCCCTCAAGGGCCTGCCCTCAAGTGCCCAGAGCGCTCTCAGAAGTGAGCGCTCTCAGAATCCATCCCCGAGCTACCCTTTCGCCCTGCTGTGCATGTTCCCCCTCTGGCCTGGCTGCTCCCACCCATCCCTGCCTTCAGGCCGACCTCCTCCAGTACCAGGCACAGATGGACTCCTTCCCTGGTTGTCAGTCTTCTTGCGGTGTCCCAGCCTCAGGCTCCCTTACCAAGTATGTCTGCAGGCCAAAGATGGAGTAACAGATGTCCCTTCAGCCAGGCCCTGTGTCCTCACACATTCCCTACTCATGGCGGCCCTGGCCAGGCTTGGGCACTTCTCAGACAGACACCATTGGTATTCCAGGCTGGAAAGCGCAGTATCAGGCTTAACCTCTCCCTGTCCTTCAGTGCCCAGATCCACGCTGTCTTCTTGTATAATGACTCGAGAATCTCCCTCTTCAGTTCTGTCACACTTGTTCATCATCACCCTCAAACACCCATTCCACAATTACTCCCTCCCTCCGCAGGCTCCCCAGCTTGAGCTGTGGTCCCACTTTCGTTCCAGTGCTGAGCACTTGGCTGTAAGTCTGTGTCTCCTACCACACAGTAAGGCTTTAGCTAGCTTTTATTGAGCACCTACTAGATACTGAATACTAATCTCTGCTTTGTTCATGAATTGTCTCATTTATTCCTTACAAACTTCTGGGGTAATTTCTGTGATTATACCCCTTAGACAAATGAGGAAACTAAGGCACAGAATGGTTGCATTACTTGCCAGGGTTACCAGGATTAAATGGTAGAGCAGGGATTCAAGCCCAGAAAGTTTGATGCCAGATCTCACACTCATATCCATTACCCTCAACAGCCTCTCAGGATGACAAGACTTGGTCTTTATCCTGATGGAAGCATGGAGATATTAACAATGGGTGGGCAGGAAGAGGAGAGAAAGAAGGGTGTCATATACCCCTCAGAGGTTTGGAGTAATCCTCTGCAAGCACTCTATAGTATAGATTTGAAGAGGAAAACCGAAGACTATCGGGTTAAGTCAGAAGCAAAGGGCAAAACAATGCTGAGAAAGAGCCCTGGACTTCAGAGGGAAGCCTGGGTTTGAATTCTACATCGGTACTGATTAAGACAACCCAATCCTTTCTCGGGGACTCAATTTTCCCATCTGTACATTGACAGAACTGGAGTCCCTTCCAGCTCTGAAGTTCTATGGTTTTATGAGAATTTTGTGATGTGTGAAGATGGTTGCCTGAATTAATCCATGGCATTGGATCACCCAAACCCCGGCTCCAGCCCCACACCCTTTATGGAGTCTGCCTGATACAGCCTCTAACTCCCGTGTCCTTGTTTGCATCACACATTGGTCACTTGGCATACACTACTTCATAATATTGTGGGGCTTTTGTGTCCTCAACTAAACCCACGGCCTCTGGAGCCCAATACAGTCTTGTCTCATACGTCTTTCTGGGTTTCTCTCTCAGCATCTAGCTTCGTACATGTGCACAACAGATCTTTACTAAAGACATTGACTTTTGAATAACCTACATGGTGTGCAAAGCTAAGGTTACCTTGCCTATATTTTTAGATCTGTCGTTTACACCATACATCAGTTAACCAGGGCATACCCCCGTGACAGAGTTCCAACCTGCACGAGTTTTGTACCCTTGTTGCAGACCCCTTCCCTGGATTCAAGGCTGAGCAACTTCTTGGCTGAGTGATTCTTAATCCCTCTAAGTGTCCTTCATCTGTAAAATCAGACTCATAATGCCCACTCTTAATATGGTTGTGAGAATCCAATAAGACAATATGTGTAAATGCATTTTGTATTTTATGAAATGCCATCTAAATATAAAGCAATGTAAACTCTGCAAGGCACTGAACCACGTTCAAGTTCTGCCTCCAAAGCTGTATGACTTTGGACTAGCCATTTAATCTCTAGTCTCGTCCATCCTCATATGCATGACATCCCTGTAAAACTTCTGTGGTCCAACTTGACCAGCTCTTTCCCACCCCTTCCCACCCTGAGGCTCCAAGGATCAATTTCCTTCTCAGCCTTCAAAGCCTGGCTTAAAAATCCTTATACCTACCCAAGTCAGAATTGATTCTTTCTTTTTCAGGAGCATCAATTGGTATTTTTTTGAAAGTTTATTTCTTTTGAGAGAGAGAGCGAGAAAAAGCACAAGTCGGGGAGGCACAGGGAGGGAGGGAGGGAGGGAGGGAGAGAGAGAGAGAGAGAGAGAGAGAGAGAATCCCAAGCAGGCTCCACACTGTCCTTGCAGAGCCTGACACAGGGCTCAACCCCACAAACCATGAGATCACAACCTAAGCCAAAGTTGGATGCTTAACCAACTGAGCCACCCTGGCGCCCTGGGCCATCAATTTAGATGATTCACACATTTCCTGCAACTGGCTTCATCCTGATTACATATCTATCTTCTCCTCCAGACCAAGAGTCAACTAACTTTTTCTATAAAGGTCCAGATAGTAACTATTTTGGGCTTTGTGGGTCATATGGTCCCTGTTGCAATTACTTACTTCCACTGTTGTAGCATGACAGCAGTCACGGGCAATATGCGAATGAATGCAATGGCTGTGTTCTAATTACACTTCATTTACAAAAACAGACACTAGGCCAGAATTGACCCACAGGCCATAGTTTGCCCATCCCTACTGTCAGCTTCCTACAGTACTGACGAGATCCTATTCATCTCTGACGCTTCACTTGTGGCCTTGAGGCCAAGCTCAGGGTCCCCAAGAGGTCCCAGATAATTAATAAACTAATAAATAGGAGTTATAATAATAGTGTCCTTTTATTGAAGTCTTATCAGATGCAAAGTACTCAGAACTCTTATATTTATCATTCTATTTCACAGATGAGAAAAAATGAGTGATTAAGTAATTGGTCTACATGGCAGGAGAGCTACTATGGAGCATATAAGAGAGCAGAAATTCACACCCAGGTCTGTGCAAAGCACAACCGCCATGCTGCACTACATGCACTTGAAAACATTAATTGGATTGAATTTGAGCGGTGTGGTTGAACTAGATGCTTCTAGCTCTCCCAGCAAAGTCAGCAAAGGATCTTTAAGTCCCAGTGTGACTTCCCGTGCAGTCACAAGCTACCCACCTGGTCGTGGGGAAGCACATTGTGCTCATCTGTCTTTGGCTCACTTGTCCAGAGCCAGACCTCACATCTGCTCTGGCACACACAGCTTGGCAGCAGGCATCCTGAGACCTCTCTGAGCATGAACTAAGCCTGCCGGGGTGTGGGGTGGGGGTGCTGGTCCCTTCTGTGCATTCTCTCTCAGGAGCCCAGAGAGTCAGAACCACGATGAGTGACTTCCAGGCTGCTGGCTTGGGGCCACCATTCCAGACTTTTGAAGAGCCAAAAGGAATTTGTAGGAGGAGGAAGACCAGTAGGGTCAAGGGTCAGACCTGAGTTCAGTTACCCAGGTTTTCTTTCTCCAGCCCTGTCTCAGATCACGGTTGGATCCCAGGCCTTAAAAGGACAAAAATAGAACCCGAGGAAGCGGGTTGAGGGAACAGGACTGAGGGTAAGGACCATCCCTGATAGATCTCCCTAGGAGTGGGGAAGAGTCCAGGCTGAAAGTGGGTACTAGGAAGTGAGGCTTGGAAGTATACAGCGGCAGACTTTCATCGCTGCCCGTCTAAAAGCCACCAACGCATTTTGACTCAAGCAACTGAGATTGTGATTTTGGAAAAGTCCCCTGAAGCAGTGGACAGGAAGACCAGAGACCAGGACACCAGTTGGGAGGCTGTTGTCAGAGGGGAGTTTTCTGGAAGCCCTGAAGCAAGGTGCCAGCTGTGGGAATGGAGACAACGTTCCAAAGATCTCTGCCAGTACTACCCACACTGTCTGCCTGTTCTTCCACTTCCTCTATTCTTTCATTCATTCAACAAGCATCAGTTGAGCCCTACTGTGTAAAGACTCTGTGCTAAACGCAAATGCACCTGTTCCACACTCTCTTCCCCATCTTTCCCTTTCCTTTCCTCCTTTCTCCATGCCTGTCATTCTTGCACCAGCTCCTTGACTCCCCTTTGTGATACTTTTCCAAAGGGATCTCAGGAGCTAAGACCCCTCCCCCGTCTTCTCCCCATGAGGCAGGGGGCTGGAGACAAGTGTCCTCCACAGTCACTGAAGCCCAAGGGCCTGTTACCTATATGGGACTTGTACCGAGGACCCTCAGAGCTCAAACTGAGCAGCAATGGGGCTGGCACACCAGACAAATGTACTCAACTCTCCCCATCTGGTTTAAATATACACACCATACAACCTTACCCTGTAATCAACTAGAAAAAGACAAAAATAAATACACCACCTCCTCCAAGGTAATATCAGTGACCTTACCCCCTACAGTGGGACACTAAACTGAACTTGTATATTGGTCAGGGTCGAAACAAACTGAATATTTACAAGGGGGGTTAATACAGGGAGTTGGTTACATGACTGACAGAGGAGCCCAGGATCTCCCAAGGGATGATGAAGCATCCCCCAGCAGCTGGAAGCAACTATCATCCCTGAGGGCCAGAGGGACAAACAGAAGGAGAGGCAGTTACCTGAGCCCAGGGTCAGGAAATAGTGACAGGCCTATCAGGGAGAAACTAGAGACCCAAAACTCCCAGCAAGAAATACCACGAGGCTAAGAGAGACAGAAAAGCATACCCTCACTTGTCTTCCTCTCACCTTCCAGTTTCCCACCAACATGTACAGTGGTCAAACGCAGCCGGAAGCCACTGACATGAAACCTCCGTGGTCAGCCTCCCTGTGGTTCAGAGCAGAGCAAGAGACAGGCAAGGAATAGATCTGGGAGCAAATGGGTTGGTTTGGCTTTTCATTTTCTCCTACCATGTTCCAGAGCCAGGCCTCCAGAAGCCCACCTTGCTTTGCCTTTGATCCACAAGATTGGGGACTGGGAATCAAAGAGAAGCCACCTCATGTCTTCTTCATCCTAGTGGCCAGATGCTACCCTGGGCTTCATTCCTCCACCCCCTTGGATGGTGCTTCTGGATACTCATTCATTTGTTTCCATCATATAGCCCTTCTTCCCCCCTTCCTTCCAACATTACTCACTCATTTGATCATGTATGGATAACCGGCTTTATGTCAGGCCCTGTGCTGGGCACTGGGGACATGTTGGATGATGAGAAATACTCCCTGCCATCCAGGAGCCCAGTGTCTAGTGACAATTCCACATAAACAGACATTTTTAGTGCAGGTCCATACCTAACCCACAAAAGTAGAGGGAGGAATGGTCAGTTCTGCCTGGGGGTTGACCAGAGAAGGCTCACAGAGGAGCCCATGTTTAAGCTGAATCCTGAACATCTCACAGCTAAGTAAGCCCGCATACGGCTCTCCAGGCAGATGGAACAGCATAGGCAAAGATATGGAGGCAAGAAAGAGAATTCTAATCGGGTGGGGCGCAGGGTATGACAGTGAGGTGATGGGGTGACAACAAATAGAGCTGGTGGCTGGAGGGCCATGAGAGAATATTTCTCTTGGGAGCTATTGAAGGCTTTTAAGTAATAGAGGAAGCTTATCAGAACTGAGCTCTACAAAGATCAATCTGGCTGTCTTGTGAAGGGAGGGGGTGAGGCCTGAGATTGGAGGGTGGGGCGAAAGCCGGTGCCCATGAAAGAGTCCATGCAAAAACTATTTTTTTTTTTTTTTGGAGGAATTCACAAGAACATTTTTATAGTCAAGGTTTTGATTATTCGGAAAAAAAAAAAGAACGAAGGAAGGAAGGAAAGAAGAGGGAGGCAAGGAGGAAAAGACAGGAGAGGGGAGGAGAGAGGAAGAGAAGAGAAAAGAGAAAACCTGCCCCAAGAAAGTCGAGCTGTTTTTCAGTAAATCAGTTGTCAGAGGCTCAGGTTGCTAAGCTACAGGGAAACTGGAACAGCCCGCGCTAAAAGGAGCTTTGGGAGAGGTGGGTGTGATCAGGCAGGTCGCTCCTCTCCTCCCGCCGTGCAGGGCGGCTGCGGGGAGAGGCGGGGAGGGGCGCTGCTCCACCTCCAGGAAGGCCCCGGGGGTCACAGCGCTGCAGCGCAGCGGCGAGGGGAGGCTTCAGGGCCCCGGCCGCGTCTGACGCGGAGCTGGGGGTGCACCTGTCGTTACTCACCGCGGCTGCGCGCAGGGCGCCTGTGCCCGCGCTCCCAGGCCGAGAAGCGACGCGCTGCTTCACCAGGCAGAACCCCGAGCTCCAATCCCTCTTTCACCTGTCCTAAAGCCGTGACGCGGGGGCTTTCTGGATCTCCGTTCTTCCAGGTTTGCCCTGTGTAACCAAAGTGGCTTTTTTTTTTTTTAACTCCATCATCCAATGACTTGACTACCACCACCTGTAGCTTCTTAAATTCCGGGACGGGGCAGGGGTGGAGCACACACGGCTGCATTGCAGCAAGAAGGCCAGTAGTGCGGGCTCAGTTTCCTTTCCAAGGCCTTGAATTAACAGTTTTGTCCCTAGAATTCAAACGTGAAGCCACACGCGTTATTTGGGTCTGGGGTTGAGTGTGGCCAAGAGCTCCAGATACACATTCCTTCCACTCTGCTTCCCTGTACCAGGCACAGCACATACCAGCTCTGGGTTTGCTTTATAATAACAGCTGATCGGAGGCAGAGTACTCTTAAAAGTCAGTCACAGCCAACCTCCCTCTTCTACTCTGGCATACACATGTCCCTAGAGCGAGGAGGAGGCTGGGTTGCCGGCCCTAAACGTGTAGGGAGCAGAAGCCAGTGTAAGTTGCATCCCAGGATCAGTCTCTGAGAAGTGAGTATAGGCAAGTGATGGGGTGCCTGGAAATAGAGAAACCAGAGGAGCAAAAGACAGGAGACTGCGAGTTCTGCAAGGATGGGAGTTAGTGAGGGGTGATGGAGTCAAGACCTGATTGAGGACAGAAAGCCTAACAGGAGAGGTAAACTGAGTCACAAGAGCTGCAGCTGAAAACAGCAGAGAGGAAATCAAGGCTGGAGATAAGAGTCACCACTGGGGGAAATGACGAAGGTGGGGAGCACCTGGAAGAAGAAACTGATCACTGACAACATTACTCCTGAGCTCCCGCTTGAGCCTGTGGGGGGCACCGAGGTGGTACGAAGAGGGGCAGCTCTTCTCCGGTCCTCACAGATCTCTGTACCCCCCAGTCCCAGGGGTTTATCTGTACCCTTCTTACTGAACTCTTGTACTTACTCCTATGGGGCCTTCTGCAACTTAGCCTCTATGTGCATCAGTTTCCTCATCTGTGAAATGGGTACCAAGGTGACCTCTATGTCACAGAGTTGCGGGAAGGATTAAAGAAGTTAATATATGGATCATGCTTACAACAGTGTCTGGTACATAGTAATTACTCAATGTGTGAACTACTATGATTTTCATCATCATCTGAATTTTCTTTTCAGCATGAGATGAATAGGGCACTAAAAATGTCAGAGGCAGGGGGCACCTGGGTGGCTCAGTCGGTTAAGTGTCCAACTTTGGTTCAGGTCATGATCTCACAGTTCGTGGGTTCGAGCCTCATGTCAGCCTCTGCACTGGCAGTGCGGAGCCTGCTTGGGATTCTCTCTCTCTCTCTCTCTCTCTCTCTCTCTCTCTCCTCTCTCTCTGCCCTTCCCCCGCTGGTGCTGTCTCTCTCAAAATAAATAAATAAACTTAAAAAATAAATAAAATTAAATAAATAATAATGTCAGAGGCAGGGGCGCCTGGGTGGCTCAGTCAGTTAAGTGTCTAACTTCGGCTCAGGTCATGATCTCACATTTCGTGAGTTTGAGCCCCACATCGGGGCTCTGAGCTGACAGCTCAGAGCCTGGAGCCTGCTTTGGATTCTGTCTCCCTCTCTCTCGCTGTCCCTCCCCGACTCATGCTCTGTCTCTCTCTCTCTCTCTCTCTCTCTCTCTCTCTCTCTTTC